>NC_134400.1:26695404-26799528 GCF_050003625.1 Haematobia irritans
TCTATAGAAAATTTTGTCAAAATTTTATTTCTATAGAAAATTTTGTCAACATTTTATTTCTATAGAAAATTTTGTCAAAATTTTATTTCTATAGAAAATTTTGTCAAAATTTTATTTCTATAGAAAATTTTGTCAAAATTTTATTTCTATAGAAAATTTTGTCAAAATTTTATTTCTATAGAAAATTTTGTCAACATTTTATTTCTATAGAAAATTTTGTCAAAATTTTATTTCTATAGAAAATTTTGTCAAAATTTTATTTCTATAGAAAATTTTGTTAAAATTTTATTTCTATAGAAAATTTTGTTAAAATTTCATTTCCATGGAAAATTTTGTCAACATTTTATTTCTAAAGAAAATTTTGTAAAAATTTTATTTCTATACAAAATTTTGTTAAAATTTTATTTCTATAGAAAATTTTGTCAAAATTTTATTTCTATAGAAAATTTTGTCAAACTAAATTATATACGTATTTAATCGTTTTTTATTTAATATATACCACGTATGGACTTACATACAATTTAGAAGACGGTGTTAGGAGGTTTTAAGATACCTTGCCATCGGCAAGCGTTACCGCAACTTAAGTAATTCGATTGTGGATGGCAGTGTTTAGAAGAAGTTTCTACGCAAACCATGGTGGAGGGTACATAAGCTTCGGCCTGGCCGTATGTACTTGTTTAAATATATATATATATATATATATATATATATATATATATATATATATATATATATATATATATATATATATATATATATATATATATATATATATATATATATATATATATATATATATATATATATATATATATATATATATATATATATATATATATATATATATATATATATATATATATATTTTTTATAGCCGTATTTTATAAAAAGGACCTCCTTTTGTCATTGAGCTTAACATGGAATCGGGCTGCACTCAGTGATAAGAGAGAAGTTCACCATTGTGGTATCACAATGGACTGACTGAATAGTCTAAATGAGCCTGATACATAGGGCTGCCACCTAACCTAACCTAACCTAACCTACATACCTTATGGGATCTTAGAGTTATATATCAATGCACTGCAACCAATAAAATAAATAATAAAATTATACTTATATTTTGAAAGAATTTTGCAAGAGTATAACAATAAAACATCTCGTATAAGTGAATTGCTACATATCGTCTCATTGACACTTTAATCTATTTCCCCATAATATCGATGTTTCGATTTTTCATAGATCATCCAATATTTCATCATATTCCATCATTTATAGATCATCAATCACATCATATATGCCTAACAGTCAACTCGAGGAGAATATATTTGCTCCACAAACAAGTCCTGATCCAAGTTAAACATGAAATCACAATCGCTATTACATTCATGGCTTAAAGGTTTCTTTTTTTTTTTTTTTGGTTAACAATCTTGTAAATACTTATCTGGGCTTATAAACTTCATCCACATAAAACTTTCATTTCCCAATTTCTGAAAATCTTAGGAAGACTTAAGTCATCAATCAGCTATATCAAACAAAACTCATGCACAATATTATACGGTGACTCTAATTATTTGGGTTCTCAAATATCGGTTAATTAAATTAAACAAGAATTTTGTTTCTTTTGTCTTTCTTTTTTTTTTCTTTACATTTTTATTGGTATCTTCTACAAATCAAAAACTCTACTATTAATGAATACTTCATTGGCGGCGTTTTAGACGAAACAGCTGGTATTGATGATGATCATAAAGTTATTGTTGGTGATGATAATGATGATGATAATAATGATGGTGACAATAGCGTGAAGAAATCCGTAACTGTCGATTTGTTAGGAAATCCTCAAGCACTTAATGTAGATGATCGTATGGAATCAAAACAATGATTTCACTGGAATTACTCTTTATGTGTATAATCCTTGTCTTAATGTGAATATATTTATATGCCACTGGGAGTATTTGGTATACGATGATCAAAAAATCGCTATTGTTTTTTTTTTTGGGGATTTTTATAGTTAAGAAGTTGAGTAATGGAAACTTTTTTTCGAGGAGTACAGATTTCATTTTCTTATTTTGTATATGTACATGCTCGATAATAAATTAAAAAATAATTTAACTTTAGATTCCCAACAACAACAACAGCCAGCCTCCAAACGCCAGCGCAACGACACTAATGGTAGTGGCCCTGCAAGTAATCTTGCTAATTCCACAACTTCTACCAATGCTAACTCCAGCTCTAACCGAAAGCAGGATACGAATGCCAAACGTTTAACCACTAGACGTCAGTCGCTAGCAGGACTTCCATTGGAAAGCAATAGTAATAGCAATAAGACACAGGATAAAGCAACAGCAGGTGGTGCTGTCAATGGTAAAAATACATCAACGTCGCATACATTACGGACTCGCCTATCTGTGCCTCTAACAAATAAATCCGATAAACGTTGATATCTTTATAATAATGACAAATAAGGTTATATACATATATTTTTTATTCCAAACAAAAGTTGATGATGGCCCAATGATGACTTTGAAAAAAAAAAACTGAGTGTTTTTAAAAAGGTTTTTTTTTATATTATTTTTACAGTAAGAAGAAGAATTGGAAACTTGTTGTCTAACTGTGACTTTTGTTGAATTTGAATTATCTTTTATCCACTATCGTGTTTTTATTCTCTTATTAACTTCTAAATTTTCCTACATTGATATATTGTACCATAAATATTAGTTTTTTTTTAATTTCCCAATTTTATTCAATTGAACCATTTTTTCTTATTTTGGAAAGAAATAAAAAGTATTTGTGCAAATTCTAAATAAAATTCAATAAATAAAAACTCTATAGGTTTAAATTAAAAGGAATTTATTTTTATGATGGTAATCACTTTGATATCGCCATTTGTGTGTGTGTGTGTCGGTTTATTTCCAACACACATATATATATGTAGATCCTCCCATCTTCATCTCTTTCCATAGCAAAGCAAGATTTCACACTCAGTTGTTTTGAAACTCTCATTTTTTGTCTTCTTTGTTGAAATATTGGTTGTATTGAGCGATAACCATCCATACGACACCTATATTTTTAACGAAAAAGTATTGACTTAAAATTTCACACAAATACTCATGTTGCAAGTGAACAAAATTTATAAACTCATAAAATCCTTATATAAACATAAATACAGTGAAACCTCTCAGAACCGAGCGTTAAAAACTTTAATTTTTATTCTTTGATTACTTGCAAACAAAAACTTGTAATTTTGAGGACCTACCTCAATTAGTTCAAGAGCTATATAAGTTTGTTCCGAGAACTTGATTCTTGAATTGTGACCGAATGGCCTTACGAAAATAAGCGCTATTTGACCTATTATATCTATCGAAGTGTGAGAAAAAACAATCCGGAAAAATAACGGCTATAGTTCTTGTATGAATGCCCATTTGCCAGAGACATACAGTAGTCTCAGAAATTCGTATTTTTCATTTATTGCTAAAGAAATTTATAAAAATGCATTTTAGTGCTCACCAAAATGGGAAATAGTTATGTGTTGTTACTGTATATCGAACGAAAGCTTTTTTTTCGTATTCGAAACGAAGGAAAAAACTAAAAACTTTGGTAACATTTGAATAAATTCTCAGGCCAAACATTTGAAAATACTAATTTTTGATAATGAATATATTGTCATACAAACGAATCGAACTTTCAAAAATAGATAAAACCAAATTCATTCGAATTCGAGTGTTTGCCTTTCTTTCGAATGGGGATTCGTTCGTTATACAGGAACAAGGCATTATAGTCAAAGGGTTAATATAGCAACCGTCTCAAGAAAATTTCCCATTTTGGAGAGGTGTCCGGTTTTCGAGTGTCCACGTTTGAGAGGTTTCACTGTGCTTCTTGTTACCTTAGATCGATGGTTTTCGCGAATGAAAACATTTTAAGCTATATCCTCTCGATAATAACTCAAATTTTCGAAAATTTTCATACGATTTCTTTGCAAATCAATAAATGAGGCCTATCGCAGAGAATGAAGCGGCCGCGGCTCACGCTCAATTTTTGCAATTGCCTGCTATCCTTGACGGCTTAGCGTATTTAAATATATCTATTCAGCGTCGGTCAATTATCCATTAAAATATCGAACTAAAATTATTTGAACCGCTATGAGAAAAATTGTACAAATAATCTTTAAATCAAATTTACATTTTATTCATATCTGTTGTTCGTTATACATGCATGTTCTGGTGCACACCACACTGTACACTACACATTCTTCACACCTCTAAAAGAAAATTATTTGTTCTGACTCAGACGCAAGAAATGTAAACCAAAACTATTTTGCCGGTAAAATAAAAGTAGACTGTGGAATGAAAAGTAAAAACAACCCCTAAACACATATACGCCAGTCAGAATAAAATATATAAATAAAAACACATTAAAGTTTCACAATCTGTTATTTATTTCTGTTAAAAATCTTCTAACTTTGCGCATACACTTGCTGTACACTTGGCCACACGTGTACACTTTTCAGGTCTTTGATGGTGTAAAGTGTAGTCCAACCACCTATTAAATGTGACACCTCACGAAAGCGATTTATGCGTGCACCAGAACATGCAAGATTGTATTGAATTGTAGAATTGAATTAATTTTGGGCAGAAGATTAATTTTTATTTGGCAGAAAATTTTTTAAGCCTTTTTAGATTTTAAATTATTGATTGACTGGCGGCTACATTTCTGTCAAAATGAGCCGACATTATCAACGGTCGACCGTGGCCAAAAATTGTCGGCGGTGTCATTCTCTGTTCTATATTAATACAGGGAAACCTCTGAAACTTGGACACTATTAAAACCGGATATCTAACGGAAGTGGACAATTTCTTGGGACGGTTGCAATATTAGCTCTCATAACTGGACACTACACAAATGTGGAAAATTTTTGCGACTTCCATCAACCACAACGGATAAATTCCTTATATAATGGTATTTGCACATGGACGAAATTAAAAAAAATCCATCCGTCTATACATACATTTTTGCAACCAAATTCCAATCGAGATTAAATTACACACATACACACACACAGATGGAGGAATGGAACGAACCTAAACCCAAAATGGAAATCGGTTTAGATTTAGATATAAAAACCCATAGAGTAGTAATAACAATTTCCACTTACTTTACAACAATTAGACAATCTAGTTTAGGGTGTCAAATTTGATTTAAATCGGACTAAATTTAGGTATAACTCCCACAGCCGATATCCATCCTCTTATTTTAACAAAACATTGTCTTTGATGCAGGCCCCATTTATATGATTCGCTCGTTACGCAAAATTTCACTTCGATATTCCATATTATGGCGATTTTTTCAAGTTCGGTTATCAATGGATAGTAGGGCTGCTGTTTTACTTATGCAAAAAGTAACGAATAGAAATTACAAAAAACTAAACATGTCCATTTGAGAATTTGCACAAATATATTAAATTTTTGTTATTGGCCAATCACCTAGAATAAAGAAAATGTTATCAACAAAAATAGGCATAAATATTCATTCTTGCTGTTTCTTAGGAAAAAAAGTCATTCAGAATCTGTTTTATAATTATTCAATTGCAAATGCTACATTAAATTTATTTTTTTATGCAATTTTAATGTTTACCATTATACAAAAGTTATTAACAATCAGTGTATTTTACTGACATAATATTTTGTTATCATTTTTTAACACTCATTAAATTTGTATTTTTTTATTTCATAATATTTTCATAAATTTTGTTTAGTATTGTGAAGATTTAACTTTTTATTTTTTTTTCTTAACAAATAATATTGTAAAATATAAAAATAAATTGTTTAACCATCCACTCTAAACCCCATTAAATGTAGGCAAAAAATCTGTAAAATCTGTACTCATACTATCGGCAAATGCAAAAAGAAATGAAAATGTTTTGTAAATTTAACTAAATTTCACTTGAGTATTTTTACAATATGGCAAAACAAAAATCCTACAATAAAGACAAAAAAAAAAACAAACAAAAATAAAATTAAAAATAATCATTAGTTATAGACCATTATGAAGATAATGATGAATTTAAACGAAACTTTATAAACTTATATACATAAATATATATGAGAAAAAAAAAATACCAAAATAAATGACATAGATGTGTACATTTTGCTATCGACTTAAATTTGGAAGGCTTTGAGCAGATTCTTTTAATTTTATTGGAAAAACGGAAGTAACTAACATGAAGTTGTGGGGTTGTATTGTATCAGTTTGTTGACTTCAATGTGGTAGAATGTTAATTTATTATCCCACGCCCTTATTACACTTTTAACAAATATTGTAATGCTTACTTAATGCGTTGATCGGCTCATACGAAAGTGATAAAAAAATATCATTCGGATATTGTTTGACGGATGCTTTAATCCCAAAACTTTTTGAACTCTTCGTATCTTCCTGCAAACTTGTTGGTAGGGCCGTCTTTAACCTTTTAGAGGCCCTGGGCATATTAGTATAATGAGGCCCCTATTACTTTGACAGAACATTATTTATTATTATGATAAAGACAACAAAAATTGTCCAAACGTTGGGAACAATGCAAAAAATAAGTCTTTTTATTTGCGGAAAACAACCTTAAGTCTGAGAGCTTAATCATATGGGAAAATTTAGAGAATATTATTTTGTTATAATAAACAAAAATAGATAAACAAGGTTTTTATTGCTACTCGCATTAAGCGAATAGATAAATGTAATATTTGTAAACGTCACTCCCTTAGCATTCACAGATTAGTAATTAAAAATCTTTTAAGAATTCAATTATATTAATATTCAAGAAATTTCAGTTTATTAATTCTTTTGTAAAAAATAGGAAATATTGGGAGCAAAGGTAGAATTAAAAATTTTAAATAATGATCGATGGTTGATGGTTGGTTAGGTTAAAGTGGCAGCACGATTAAATTTCAGGCTCAATTAGACTATTCCGTCCATTGTGATAAGGCAAAATCG
Source organism: Haematobia irritans (assembly GCF_050003625.1). Taxonomy (NCBI): domain Eukaryota; kingdom Metazoa; phylum Arthropoda; class Insecta; order Diptera; family Muscidae; genus Haematobia; species Haematobia irritans. Next base: position 26,702,380 of record NC_134400.1, read on the forward strand.
TTGGTCACTTCTTCAAATTCTATGCTTTTTAGCACATCACATCCCAGAAAAAAATTTGGAAGTACTTCTAAGGGCACAACTTTAAAAGCACTTTCAAAAAATGTCCTCCAAAGATGTTCTTTTTAACTACTCAGGAATTTCTTTTACTTCAATTTTTTATAACTCGCTTTTTCATATTTTTGAAGGGTAATTTGAACTTTTTTGTTTCAAATATACGAATGACAAGCCCATATTAAATTCAAAAATTTTTTATTACTTCCGGATCCAAAAAGCACATTTTCACTACTTTTTGGCGACGCTTTTTTGCTGGGATTCTATGGACATCAGCGATCTCCCTAATCTTAATCTCTCTTGAAGCATTGTGCTTCTCAATTCATTTTTAATTCTTTTTAGTTTGGACAAGGAACTTTCCCCACTGCAGTTGTTTTCTTCCAAGAGTTGATATATTTTTAACATAGTATTCTGTTAAATGCAAACATTCCATCTCTAACTCTAACTCTTTCTCATTAACATCTTCATAATAAAATTCAGCAATCTGGCAGGAGCTAGAGGACCCTTATTTATCGCTAGGCCCTGGGCACGTGCCCTGTGGGAAAGACTGGTTTGCTCGTTGGAGTAATAAATTTCGTTTTTTATACTTCAGAAGTCTTTTTTTGTCAATAACATTGACTCATTTGAGGAATAATCTAATTGGCAATTTAAATTTATTATTTATTTATTTAGTTTAGTAGCGCAGCAGTTGCAGCGCAACATTGTGTTTCCGAAAATATCCACTTTTAGTTAATTAATGAAAGGAACGGATGTTGACTGAGTCTCACAACTTTTATTTCCACATCCGCGTATATAAAAGCTTTTGTTGATGTTTTTTTTTTATTCTTATTTCAAAATTTTATTTCTATAGAAAATTTTGTCAAAATTTTATTTCTATAGAAAATTTTGTCAAAATTTTATTTCTATAGAAAATTTTGACAAAATTTTATTTCTATAGAAAATTTTGTCAAAATTTTATTTCTATAGAAAATTTTGTCAAAATTTTATTTCTATAGAAAATTTTGTCAAATTTTTATTTCTATAGAAAATTTTGTCAAATTTTATTTCTAAAGAAAATTTTGTCAAATTTTTTTTCTAAAGAAAATTTTGTCAAAATTTTATTTCTATAGAAAATTTTGTCAAAATTTTTTTCTAAAGAAAATTTTGTCAAACATTTTATTTCTACAGAAAATTTTGTCAAATTTTTATTTCTATAGAAAATTTTGTCAAATTCTATTTCTAAAGAAAATTTTGTCAATTTTTTTTTCTAAAGAAAATTTTGTCAAATTTTTTTTTCTAAAGAAAATTTTGTCAAAATTTTATTTCTATAGAAAATGTTTAAAATTTTATATCTATAGAAAATTTTGTCAACATTTTATTTCTATAGAAAATTTTGTCAACATTTTATTTCTATAGGAAATTTTGTCAACATTTTATTCCTATAGAAAATTTTGTTAAAATTTTATTTCTATAGAAAATTTTGTCAAAAGTTTATTTCTATAGAAAATTTTGTCCAAATTTTATTTCGTTTTGTTTTGTTATTGTTGGTTTATTCTTCAAACATTATTGTTGTTTTTGACAAGTGTAGCTTAACCAACATGGGAAAAGATTGTTTGTCAAATTTATTTGAGCAAAGCCCAATAGACTGCAAGATGGTTGGATGGACGCACGTCGTTTCGGAATTACCAGCGGATGCTGATCAGGAAAATTTTTCAAAAATTTAATTTCTATAGAAAATATAGTCAAAATTATATTTCTATGTTCTCAAAGTTTTATTTCTATAGAAAATTTTGTCAAAATTTTATTTCTATAGAAAATTTTGTCAAAATTTTATTTCTATAGAAAATTTTGTCAAAATTTTATTTCTATAGAAAATCTTCTCAAAATTTTATTTCTATAGAATATTTTGTAAAAAATTTTATTTCTATAGCAAAATTTTGTCAACATTTTATTTCTATAGAAAATTTTGTCAAAATTTCATTTCTATGGAATTTTTTGTCAAAACATTCATTTGTCCACATTTGGGAGGTGTCTAGTTATGAGAGGTTAATTGTAATATGTTAATATAGCAAGCGTCCCCAAAACAGTTTGAGAGGTTTAACTGTATATACAGCACCCACATAAACCGATTTCTTGTGTCCCGTGGGGGAGCAAATGTCGATGTTAGTATATGGCCTCTAACTGACATATCTAAATTAGTCAACATTCATTCATGATTATATATAGACAGCATATAAGCCGATCCCCAAGTTTGAATTGTTGAGCGTCCTTGGAGCTAATTTTTATCCGATGCTGCCGGTATGCTACGTTAATAATTTTGTTTCCTATATTAAATTTATTGTGCTTAAGTTTTTTTTAAATTTTGTTTTTCAAAGTTTTATTCCAATACAATTCAATTTGTATATCTACAAAGGTTGTACTGTAAGTTCATGAATTTGTACATGAGGTGGAGTGGAGAGTGCATATCGCACACACTGAGCGATGTCTTCAGGTTTAAGCATAGGTCTACCCTCCCAAACACCATCAACCATTTCAGTGTCTGTAAGGCCAGGGCTAATACTCTATATAAAAAATGGGAATAATTAAAGAAATAACGGAAAATGAAATCCTTATGATGGGTTCGAAACTTACCGTTACTTTAATTTTTGTAGGCGAACCTTTAAACTCTTGACGATAGATTTCCGTTATGGCAGTCAAGGCATATTTTGTTGGGGGATATATATTAAATATTTCCTTGCCGGGAATTGCTGGTATATTATGACCTAATGTGCTGTTGATGAGAATGACATGTCCATCAAAATTACGTTGTTTCATGGACTTAAAAGCACGCTGGGTACAGGCTACCACACCCATAACATTAACTTGCAGAGAATTTTGTATCACGGATAAGTCCATGTTGATCAATTGACCCAATGGAAATACGGCAGCATTGTTGACTAGAATATCAATGGCACCCAAATTTGCTTCAACCCAATCGAATGCCTCGGCGATGGAACGTAAATTGGAGATGTCACATTTTACAGCATGTAAATTAGCTTGAAATTCCTGGGGTAACTCTTTTTTATACTCCTCAATACGATAGTTACGACGTGCTAAACCAACAACTATTAAACCTGCCGCTACCAGATCTTTAGCAATGGCTGCTCCCATGCCAGAGCTAGCACCCGTCACAACAGCCACTCGTTTATTCCAACGTTCCATTGTGTCACTTTTACTTTTTTCCAAATACTGATTGATAGCCCATTGCTCTATGAAGGCAATGCCATAGGCAGTGGGAGCTTATCGCCCGTAAAACATATGTCCATATCTCCCACTTACGCTCGTGGTTGATAAAAATTCAATGATATAGCAAAATGAAATCGAATTGGATCGAACTTGCAACATGTTGGATCTGATACTTGATGGTAAAAATCAATTTGCTGGGTAAAGTAGGAGATAATAACATTGGATCATTGACGAATGATATTGCAGTCGAGATTATCAACACTGAAACAAAAAATATTTAAGAAATATTAGGGGACCCAAATTGGGGAACACTCGTTTGTCAAAATTTTATTTCTATAGAAAATTTTATCTCTATAGAAAATTTTGTCAAAATTTTATCTCTATAGAAAATTTTGTCCAAATTTTATCTTTAAAGAAAATTTTGTCAAAATTTTATCTCTATAGAAAATTTTTTTAAAATTTTATCTCTATCGAAAATTTTGTAAAAATTTTATCTGTATAGAAAATTTTATCTCTATAAAAAATTTTGTCAAAATATTATCTCTACAGAAACTTTTGTCAAAATATTATCTCTATAGAAACTTTTGTCAAAATTTTATCTCTATAGAAAATTTTGTCAAAATTTTATTTCTATAGAAAATTTTGTCAAAATTTTATTTGTTTTAATATTTATTTCCAATATTTCGGTTAGTGCCACTAACCATATTCTGGGATTTTGTATCTACATAAAATACAAAAATTAAATTATTTCTATAGAAAATTTTGTCAAAATTTTATTTCTATAGAAAATTTTGTCAACATTTTATCTCTATAGAAAATTTTGTCAAAATTTTATCTCTATAGAAAATTTTATCTCTATAGAAAATTTTGTCAACATTTTATTTCTATAGAAAATATTGTCAAAATTTTGTTTCTATAGGAAATTTTGTCAAAATTTTATCTCTATAGAAAATTTTATCAAAATTGAATTTCTATAGAAAATTTTGTCAAAATTTAATTTCTTTAGAAAACTTTGTCAAAATTTTATTTTTATAGAAAAGGTTGTCAAATTTTTATTTCTATAGAAAACTTTGTTAAAATTTTATCTCTATGGCTGTTTTCTTTTAGCACTGGATACCCTAAGCCGTGAAGGGCTAAAAAAACAGAGTTCTTGTTTATCCAGGACATCTCCAAAAATATGCAACACTGTCATCAGCTGTTCAAAAACAATCACAGAAAAGAAATGATATCTTCCATTTTAATGTATGAAATGCTCCAATTAGTAATAAATATTTACTGCTGTGATTATTTATGACACTGTATCACGTTGAATTTCATGTTTTTCGATAAATAGTCACAATAAGTTTATTTTGTGAATCGAAGAAGCGTCACTTTATCAAAATACAATCTGGCAACATCGGCGCGACTTGCACTGATGAGATGTTCTGGATAGAACAACAGTGCAACGATGTTCTGGATAGCCCATACAAATGTTGCATCCAGTGCTAAAAGAAAACAGCCCTTCTATAAAAAATGCTGTAAAAATTTTATTTCTATAGAAAATTTTGTCAATTTTTTTTCTATAGAAAATTTTATCAAAATTTTATTTCTATAGAAAATTTTGTCAAAATTTTGTTTTTATAAAAAATTTTATGAAAATTTTATTTCTTAAGAAAATTTTATCAAAATTTTATTTATTTATTTCTATAGAAAAAATTTTCAAAATTTTATTTATTTTGTGAAAAATATAGTTCTATAGAAATTTTTGTCAAGTTTTTATTTCTATAGAAAATTTTGTCAAAAAAAATTTAATAGAATGAAAAGATTTATATAAAAGAACATTTGTTACTACAAAGTAGTTTCTAAATCCTATTTTTCTTACGTTTCATAAGGCCGGCAGAGAACTGAACTGGGTGACGCCGACGCAATCTATATGATATTTGAGAGAAGCGCCGACAAAAACTGCATGACATTAGATAAATTCCCTCATGACTGCCACCTACTGTCGCAGATTCGCTTGACAGTTTCGTTCTCTTGTTTTCTTAATACTCTCTACCCTGCCAACATTTTTTGAATTTGGGGGCGCTTCTGAGAATCCCCACTACGTCGAAAACAATCATATACGACATCAAAAACTCGTCGGAAAAGCGCCGTCACTATTGAGAAGTTGTACCACACCAAGTTACTACGAAAAAGTTTCTCATCAGTGCAATTATTAGGTACCTATTTAGATCAATTTCGAAGGACGCCAATAAGAACCCCTGCAAACTATCAGAAAAAGTGCATTTTAAGGTAATTGTAGAAGAATCATTGTGGTCAAGTAAAACACGATTGTGTAGATGTTTATTGATTTGATTAAACATTTATAATTTCTTATAAATATAAAATTTTTCGGTTTATCTCATCACATTTAACATAATTTTTTGCATGAATAAAAAAATGATGTTGAGTTTTAAGTAGCAAGTTACATATTGCAGCGTCTATCAGCCAGTTTGTTTATTTTCGATGGAGACAGCGTGCCTGGAAATATTTGAAAAACGATCGCTTTATTCTATTTGGAAAGTCGAAAGTTGTTCACCATATACCTTTCACAATTTTAAGCGTAATATCTATGTTTTCAGAACTTTTTCGTTTTTATTTAAATAAAATATAACAAGCTGGTTGCGCTTGGCGTTTCACAAAAAATAAAATGGCTCTTCTAACAGTAGTGATGGCAAAATACTTTCAAGTACATTTTGTACTTTTTGATATGCTTCCCCCATCACAGTTCGCGATAGTTGTGGTGACATTTACGAGTCTGTGGTAGCGATGAGGATGAAATGGAACTTTGAAATGCTGGCAGGGTGGTTCCAAAACAAAAACATCTTAAAATAGATTCGTATTGTTTGTTGAAAAAAAAAAAACAAAAAATATAATTTTAAATTATTGTCTTTATTCTTAAGTACAAAGTTTATATTTAAGTTTTCTGGTTTGTGTTATATAAAAAAAAAATAATAATATCTAATTTAACAATTATTGCACAAATACACACCATTTTTAATACCACATTATTATTAAAAATGACTAAATTCTTCAATATTTAAATATCACTTTTTCTTCCAACAATAAGCGCGGGTTTATTCCGGCTCAGTAATTGAGAATGTTCATGTAAAGGCGGATCATTTGTTTCCACAATATCAGCATCAATGTAGGGTAGCGATAGGCCATTTAATCCAGATTCACTTATTGGATTATCGGTGCGTTTTAAGGCTGTACCGTTTTGTTCAACATCGGTCTTTTTGAGAGTTTTTAATTCGACTGGCTCTGGTGCATCATAGGTGGGTGGTACCAATCTCTCTCTAAGAATAAGAAAAAAACGAAAACCAGTATTGAATAAAAATTTCCTAAGAATATTCACAAAAAGTGACTTACTTTGAACACAATAACCATATCATCGATATCAACATCATGGCTGCGGTAAAACCAAATGTCCAATTGGGACCCAGTCTTGTATAAATCGAACCAACAAATATGGGTCCCAAAACTCGAGATAAACAACCGGAACCTGTCATCAGACCCATCCATACTCCCTGAGGTCTTGGTCCCAAAACTTTCGAGAATATTGTCTGAATAAGTGTAACACCAATGGGGTAGCCAATTGATGTGAAAGCATAACCGATAATAAATTGAGTTAGTGTTAAAGCTGGTGTAGTTTCACACCATTGTTGTGTTTTGGGACATCCAAGAAAAATTTCATCATCTGGCGTTAAATCCATCGTTGCATTACCCGTCAATGGTATGGTCACATTATACACTTCAGCTACTTTTGGAGGACCATCACCCCATGGGATGTATAGAACTCTACCCAATACCATCAATGAGAAACCTCCCCATATTAGAACTTGATTTTCCGGGAACACTTTACATAATGGATTAATTGCTACAAATGTAATGAGAGCTACTATGGCTCCCACTGACATTAGTATGCCCATATAATATAAGGCTTCATTATTCGACCAGGCAAATTCATCCATTGTCAAGGAAGTACCCAATCTGAAAATGTAAAGATTTTCATTAATTAAGAGATGTTTGGTTTATGCTTTGGCTCTACTTACGTTTCCAGCAAGACGAAATTAAAAACTAATACGAAAAATGCTACAATCAAAGTCCATGCTGATATGTAATCCGGTTTTATAGATTTCCATGTCTCCTTTTCGGATGACTTTCCCTGCATTATCATAATTTCTCGGGCAGCAATCTTACGTTCCTGTGGGAATAAGGGTGAATAATTTAAAATTGTTCATTAACCCTTTCACTACTGATGTCCTCTTAGAAGGACATTCGAAAAAGACACAAAATTCTATTTTCCCACTTAGTTTCGATTTATTTCTCGATGTTATTTTAAAATAGAGGCTTTCATCTAAATAAGCTATAAATATTGTCCATATTGGTGAGGTCTAAAGTACATTTTTATAAACTTCTTTAACAAGAAACGAAAAATACAATTTTTGTACTGTATGTTTCTAGTAAATGGACATTTATACAAAAACTATAGCTGATATTTTTACGGGTTCTTTTTTGTATTTTTCTCACACTTTGAAAGATGTTATAGGCTAAATAGCGCTTATTTTCGTAAGGCCATTTGGTCACAATTCAAGAATCAAGTTTTCAGAACAAGCTCATATAGCTCTTGAAGTAATTGAGGTAGGTTTTCAAAATGACAATTTTTATTCTACATGCTGTTAGTACAAGTAAAAAAGAAGAAAAATAAAAGTTTTTATCATTAGGTTTATTTCGGTAGTGAAAGGGTTAAGAACCATAAACTGATATAGCCTACATACACCCAAAAAATTGTAAATATCGGACCACGGTTGCCACTCGAGCCAAAAATAATCTACCAAAATTTGAAAAAAAAATACCAAAAAAACTACCTAATAAAAAATTTTATTTCTATAGAAAATTGTCTCAACATTTTGTCAAAATTTTATTTCTATAGAAAATTTTGTCAAAATTTTATTTCTATAGAAAATTTTGTCAAAATTTTATTTCTATAGGAAATTTTGTCAAAATTTTATTTCTATAGCAAATTTTGCCAAAATTTTATTTCGGTTTTAAGCTGCAATAAAAACAACAACAATGCTTAAAGAACAAATCCAACAATAACAAAACAAAAAGAATGGAAAAAGAAGAGGAAGCACGCTCAAAATAAACCCAGCCAACTGAATTCAAATCGATGATTTGACAGTGGCATAGGAAAAGAGATATGTTTGTTTTGAATTTATTTCGGCATAAGCCGGCTATCATACAAAACCTTTTTTCGGGAGGTTCAAGTGTGGTTCATTGTTGGGTTTAATGAACTGCCTGAATTTATTCCGATAATTGGTTGATAGTTTTGCTGCAAGTAGAGGATGCTGATGAGGAATGTGGTAATTCCGAAACGTGCGTCCATCCAACCATCTTGCAGTCTATAGGGCTTTGCCCAAATAAATTTTCTTTTCCTCTGTTGGTTAAGCTACACTTGTAGTTTAGTCAATGTATGGTTTTAAGCTGCAATAAAAACAACAACAATGCTTAAAGAACAAAACCAACAATAACAAAACAAAAAGAAAATTTTATTTCTATAGACAATTTTGTCAAAATTTTATTTCTATAGAAAATTTTGCCAAACTGTTATTTTTATAGAAAATTTTATTTCTATAGAAAATTTTGTCAAAATTTTATTTCTTTAGAAAAGTATGTCAAAATTTTATTTCTATAGGAATTTTTTCTCAAAATTTTATTTCAATAGAAAATTTTGTCACCATTTTATTTCTGTAGAAATTTCTCTAAAAATTTTATTTCTATAGAAAATTTTTTCAACGTTTTATTTCTATACAAATTTTTTTAAATTTTATTTCTATCGAAAATTTTGTCAACATTTTATTTCTATAAGAAATTTTGTGAAAATTTTATTTCTATAGAATTTTTTCTCAAAATTTTATTCTATAGAAAATTTTGTCAAAATTTTAATTCTATAGAAAATTTTGTTAAAATTTTATTTCTTTAGAAAATTTAGTCAAAAATTTATTTCTATTGAAAATTTTGTCTAAATTTTATTTCTATAGAAAATTTTCTCAAGATTTTATTTTTATAGAAAATTTTCTCAAAATTTTATTTCTACAGAAATATTTCTCAAAATTTTATTTTTATAGAAAATTTTCACAAAATTTTATTTCTTTAGAAAAGTATGTCAAAATTTTGTCAAATTTTCTCAATTTTGTCAAAATTTTATGTCTATAAAAAATGTTCTCAAAATTTTATTTCTATAGAAAATTTTCTCAAAATTTTGTAAAATGTTCTCAATTTTGTCAAAATTTTATTTCTATAGGATTTTTTTCTCAAAATTTTATTTCTTTGGACAATTTTGTCAACATTTTATTTCTATAGAAAATTTTTTTAAATTTTATTTCTATCGAAAATTTTGTCAACATTTTATTTCTATAGGAAATTTTGTGAAAATTTTATTTCTATAGAAGTTTTCTCAAAATTTTATTCTATAGAAAATTTTCTCAACATTTTATTTCTATAAAAAATTTCTAAAAATTTCATTTCTATGGACAATTTTGTCAAAATTTTATTTCTATAGAAAATGTTCTCAAAATTTTATTTCTATAGGAATTTTTTCTCAAAATTTTATTTCAATAGAAAATTTTGTCACCATTTTATTTCTGTAGAAATTTTTCTAAAAAATTTTATTTCTATAGAAAATTTTTTCAACGTTTTATTTCTATAGATTTTTTTTTTTTTAAATTTTATTTCTATCGAAAATTTTGTCAACATTTTATTTCTATAAGAAATTTTGTCAAAATTTTAATTCTATAGAAAATTTTGTCAAAATTTTATTTCTATAGAAAATTTAGTAAAAATTTTATTTCTATAGAAAATTTTGTCAAAATTTTATTTCTATAGAAAATTTTCTCAAGATTTTATTTTTATAGAAAATTTTCTCAAAATTTTATTTCTATAGAAATATTTCTCAAAATTTTACTTTTATAGAAAATTTTCACAAAATTTTATTTCTGTAGAAAAGTATGTCAAAATTTTGTCAAATTTTCTCAATTTTGTCAAAATTTTATTTCTATAAGATATGTTCTCAAAATTTTATTTCTATAGAAAATTTTCTCAAAATTTTGTAAAATTTTGTCAATTTTGTCAAAATTTTATTTCTATAGGAATTTTTTCTCAAAATTTTATTTCTTTGGACAATTTTGTCAACATTTTATTTCTATAGGAATTTTTGTGAAAATTTTATTTCTATAGAAGTTTTCTCAAAATTTTATTCTATAGAAAATTTTCTCAACATTTTATTTCTATAAAAAAATTTCCAAAAATTTCATTTCTATGGACAATTTTGTCAAAATTTTATTTCTATAGAAAATTTTCTCAAAATTGTATTTCTATAGAAAATTTTGTCAAAAATTGATTTCTTCCCAAAATTTGTGAAATACTTCTTAGAAGGGAAGGAATATTTTACAATATATACCAAAACATCAAGAATTCTACCAATCTACCAAACAGTAAAAAAATCCACCATTTTTGGTAGAATCCGACCAACTGCGGCAACCGTGATTATTGAACCTCCTGGATTAATTCTAGCAACGCTAATTGATACTCACCTCAAATATCGATGGCATAAACATAATTAAATTTCCAACACTCATGATCACATTTATCCATCCTGGGGCAGTGTACATATTGAAAATCACACAACCACCAAATAGTGTTACTCCATCTGGACCCAAAGGTGTTACCAAGGCCTGTAGTCCAGGACCAATTACGAAACCTAAAACTTGGGCCAATGATATCATAGAAACGGCATTGGTCCTTTCACTTAGCCGGGTGGCATCGGATAAATATGACCGACATACTGCTGTATTGGACGAACTAACACCAACTAGGAATCGAGATATCAACATCCAATATTTGACATTATCTGGCCTTAGGTCCAATGAGGAATATATTGCACTCGCTATGGTGAATAGAGTCAACGAACATATCATGGGAATACGTACGGAACGTATCTTATTACTCCACCATCCAAACAAGGGACTGAATATCATCTGGCCCAATGGATTGGCAGCCACTATTAACCCCATAAATTCTTTACCAGCTGAAGGATCTAACTAAGAAAAAGTATTATGGAAATATTTAAATAATATCGATTGTCATTATGCAGGTAGTCATATTACCTTATTCAAATAGGGCCAAATACCGGTAAGGATTATGCTGAAAGCAAGTGACATTAGGAACATGGTGAAATAGATTACTCGTACAGATCTCCAGCGTGTTCGATATTCATCTAGCGTTTCCAATCCATCATCGACATTCGATGGGATTTTGGTACAACGAAAACGATCCATTAATTTCCCCATTGTGTCGAAATTTACTTTCTCCAAATTTTACAGTCTTACGAAAGGGAAAGGTGAAAAAGTTACAGCTTGAGTTTGTATTTAGAGGGAAACATTCTGCAAAAGAAAAGAAAAATATTTTTTTAAATAAGATTGCAAAAAATTTGATATAGTAAGAATGAGCCTTAATTTTAAGATAATTTACACCACAGTAAGGACAATTATTGAGAAGATTTTCTATAGAAATAGAATAGAAACAAAATTTTGACAAAATAGAAAAAAAAGTTTTGAAATTTTGTCAAAAATAAAATTTGGGGAAAATTTTCTATCGAAATAAAATTTTGATAAAATTTTCTACAGAAATAACATTTTGGGAATATTTTCTATAGAAATAAAATTTTGGGAAAATTTTCTATAGAAATAAAATTTTGGGAAAATTTTCTATAGAAATAAAATTTTAAGACAAATTTCTATAGAAATAAAATTTTGACAACATTTTCTATAGAAATAAAATTGTATTTTTTGTTTTAGTCCAGCATGACAAATGAAAAAACTCTAGATGTTTTTTATTTGAGTTTTATTTTATTGAAGCCAATATTTCAATTTGACATCGTCAATCTTCATCAGGGCCAGATAATTGAATAAAACAAGAGTGATTTGCACTTTACTGTTTTATAACACCTTACTGACTGAAATAAAATTTTGACAAAATGTTCTGTACAAATAAAATGTTTGGCAACATTTTCTATGGAAATAAAATTTTGATAAAATTTTATATAGAAATAAAATGTTGACAAAATTTTCTGTAGAAATAAAATTTTGTCAAAATTTTCTATAGAAATAAAATTTTGTCAAAATTTTTTATAGAAATAAATGTTTTGACAAAATTTTCTATAGAATTTCTATAGAAATAAAATTTTGACGAAATTTTTTCTAGAAATAACATTTTGACAAAATTTCCACTGATCGGTTTAAAATTTGGTGCATATGATTTCTACGAATTCTGCACAAATGGATCCACCCATAGAAAAAATAATGAACGGCGTACACTTTCGTTCACGAAAGTGAATCAACACAAATGTGGTGTCAAACGGAGAAAGGACTGGGTCATCTGGCAATGATAAAATGACACCATGCGTTGTCAAAACAACAACCAGCGTTTATGATTTGAAAACATATTGGTTACGAATGAAAATGAATTTATAAAAATTCCGCTACCGTGATTCGAACCTGGATTGTCTGCCCCATACGTATTAACATTCGCCATGGCACACCGACGGAGTAGCCATAAGAACGTCTAAAATTTTAAAACGAAACCGTGAAGGTTAGGTTAGGTTAGGTGGCAGCCCAATGTATCAGGCTCACTTAGACTATTAAGTCCATTGTGATACCACATTGGTGAACTTCTCTCTTATCACTGAGCGCTGCCCGATTCCATGTTAAGCTCAATGCAAGGGACCTCCTTTTTATAGCCGAGTCTGAACGGCGTTCCACATTGCATTGAAACCACTTAGAGAAGCTTTGAAACCCTCAGAAATGTCACCAGCATTACTGAGGTGGGATAATCCACCACTGAAAAACTTTTTGGTGTTCGGTCGAAGCAGGAATCGAACCCACGACCTTGTGTATGCAAGGCGGACATGTTAACCATTGCACCACGGTGGCTCCCGTGAACATTCCGTTTTGGTTATCCGAGAACGTTCCGTTTCATTTTGTTACCTCCCGTTCACAATTTTGGAACGTAATTTTTTCTATCATATTTCTTTCACCTCTTAACCGATGGTATTCAAGATTGATATTAGACATGAATATCGTTTATATCGAATCAGATTTAGATATAACTCTCACATACATATATGTGTGTCACCAAATTATCAAAAAACTTTTTAAAAAACCCTCATGTACTATCCGATTTTATTCAAATTTTGCACTTGGTAGTACTTTAAAAACCTTTTGGATTTGAAAAAATATCGGTTCAGATTTAGATTATGTCTTTGAACTAAATAAAAACATTTGGATTTAAAGAAATCCTCCTTAAATTAATCAAATAAATATTGAATCTTTAGATTTAAGAAAAAACGCTTCAATTATTGGCTGAGACTTGTTTTGACGATTTTGTACGTGAATAGCTTTATTAATATGATGAAAATGAAAATTCCATAAATGAGATCTGTATCCTAATGTTATTGGTCCTAGATTTAAAGCTACATAGGTCCCCAGAAAATGTGTTTATTTCAAAGAAGCCGCATCTTTGGCTCCCAAAATACTTAAGGGAAGTTCAAAATCTTTGGATGGAAGAGTTTTTTTTTTTGAGTGTATAGGGTACAATATATTCGGTTCCGTCCGGTTTTAGCTCATTTGTACTTGTCAAATGGCTTACATTGTTTTTGAATTTTAGTATCTTCTCTTTTTGCTTTTGACTTATTTTAGCGGCTTTAGCAATCTCTTGATAAGAGATACGAAATATGATTTTGTCATTATTAACAAAGTTCCATGCAAACGGCCAATTAGATAATTTTAGTTAGTGCAGAGGGAGAGTAGAATAAATGAAAAACATTGTACCACTAAACCATATCATAAACGCTAACAGTCGCTGATTAAAGTTATTAAAATAATAAAGTCGGTTGGGAAGACAAGGGTTGAGAAGTGGAATAATTTTTTATGTGAGAGACGTCTGTAAAGATAGCGAATGAAATGCAATAAAACTTAGATGGATATTTCTAAAGAACAAGACACAAAAAAAATTGAAAGCCGTCGAATATGCTGAATTTGAAGATTATAGCGGAATATTCAACCACAAAATTTTTCCAAATTAGCTTGATATTTGATTTGTCTTCAAACAAATTTGGTAAAATCGGATTTGAACAAAAAAAAAATTAAAACTCAAACTCAGTAGCAGCAGAAATGAAATTTTGCAAAAATTTTCTATAGACATGAAATTTTGGAAAAATTTTCTATAGAAATGAAATTTTGCAAAAATTTTCTATAGAAATAAAATTTTGACAAAATTTTCTATAGAAATGAAATTTTGCAAAATTTTCTATAAAAATAAAATTTTGCAAAAATTTTCTATAAAAATAAAATGTTGACAAAATTTTCTATAGAAATAAAATTTTGACAAAATTTTCTATAGAAATAAAATTTTAACAAAATTTTCTATAGAAATAAAATTTTAACAAAATTTTCTATAGAAATGAAATTTTGACAAAATTTTCTATAGAAATGAAATTTTGATAAAATTTTCTATAGAAATGAAATTTTGACAAAATTTTCTATAAAAATAGAATTTTGACAAAATTTTATATAGAAAAAAAATTTTAACAAAATTTTCTATAGAAATGAAATTTTGCAAAAATTTTCTATAGAAATAAAATTTTTACAAAATTTTCTATAGAAATAAAATTTTGACAAAATTTTCTATAGAAAAAAAATGTTAACAAAATTTTCTATAGAAATGAAATTTTGCAAAAATTTTCTATAGAAATGAAATTTTTTTTGTTTGTTTGTTATTGTTGGCTTCTCTTCAATCGTTATTGTTGTTTTTTTGATCTCAGCTTAAAGCCATGCATTGACTAAACTACAAGTGTAGCTTAATGAAATTTTGCAAAATTTTTCTATAGAAATGAAATTTTGCAAAAATTTTGACAAAATTTTCTATAGAAATGAAATTTTGACAAAATTTTCTATAGAAATGAAATTTTGCAAAAATTTTCTATAGAAATAAAATTTTGACAAAATTTTCTATAGAAATGAAATTTTGACAAAATTTTCTATAGAAATGACAAAATTTTCTATAAAAACAAGTAAGGAAAGTCTAAAGTGGGGCGGGGCCGACTATATTATACCCTGCACCACTTTGTAGATCTAAATTTTCGATACCATATCACATCTGTCAAATGTGTTGGGTGCTATATATAAAGGTTTATCCCAAATACATACATTTAAATATCACTCGATTGGAACAGAATTTGATAGATTTTTACAAAATCTATAGACTCAAAATTTAAGTTGGCTAATGCACTAGGGTGGAACACAATTTTAGTAAAAAAATAGGGAAACATTTAAATCTGAAGCAATTTTAAAGAAACTTTGCAAAAGTTTATTTATAATTTATCGCTCAATATATATGTATTATAAGTTTAGGAAAATTAGAGTCATTTTTACAACTTTTCGACTAAGCAGTGGCGATTTAACAAGGAGAATGTTGGTATTTTGACCATTTTTGTCGAAATCAGAAAAACATATATATGGGAGCTATATCTAAATCTGAACCGATTTCAATAAAATTTGGCACACATGACTATATTACTAATTGTACTCCTAGTGCAAAATTTCAACCAAATTGGGCCAAAACTCTGGCTTCTGGGGCCATATAAGTCCATATCGGGCGAAAAATATATATGGAAGCTATATCTAAATCTGAACCGATTTCAATCAACTTTGGCACACATGATTATACTACACATTGTACTCCTTGTGCAAAATTTCAAGCTAATCTGGATAAAACTCTGGCTTCTGGGTCCATATAAGTGCATATCGGGCGAAAGATATATATGGGAGCTATATCGAAATCTGAATCGATTTAAACCAAATTTGGCACGCATAGCGACAATGGTAAATCTACTCCCTGTGTAAAATTTCAACCAAATTGGGCCAAAACTCTGGCTTTTATGACCATATTAGTCCATATCGGGCGAAAGATATATATGGGAGCTATATCTAAATCTGAACCTATTTCAATCAAATTTTGCACACCTGTCTATACTGCTAATTGTACTCCTAGTGCGAAATTTCAACCAAATTCGGCCAAAAATCTGGCTTCTGGGGCCATATAAGTCCATATCGGGCGAAAGATATATATGGGAGCTATATCTAAATCTGAACCGATTTCAATCAAATTTTGCACACTTGACAATACGACTAAGTGTTATGTTTGTACAAAATTTCAAGCAAATCGGTATAAAACTCTGGCTGCTGGGTCCATATTAGTGCATGTCGGGCGAAAGATATATATGGGAGCTATATCTAAATCTGAACCTTCCTTTCAAAATCAATAGGGTTCTATTCTGACCCAAATTAGGAACATGTGCCAAATTGGAAGGCGATTGGACTTAAATTGCGACCTAGACTTTGATCACAAAAATGTGTTCACAGACGGACGGACGGACGGACGGACAGACGGACATGGTTATATCGACTCAGGGACCCATCCTGAGCATTATTGCCAAAGACACCATGTGTCTATCTCGTCTCCTTCTGGGTGTTACAAACATATGCACTAACTTATAATACCCTGTTCCACAGTGTGGCGCAGGGTATAATAAAATTTTGACAAAATGTTCTATAGAAATAAAATTTTAACAAAATGTTCTATAAATTCAATATAAAACATTTCTTTCGAATAAAACAACATTTTTTATACTAACCAATTTGGTAAAATTTTCTTCAAATTGTCGTAGATTATTTTTGACACGAGTAGCAATGATGGGTCTGAGACCAATATTTCGATGCCTTACAAATGGAATGACAAAGTTTGTATACCCCCACCCTATGGTGGAGCGCATAAAAATAACAGACAATGTTTCCTATTTTAGCAAACTGTGACTGTAATTTTTTTTTTGTTTTGACAGTTTTTTGCTGTGTCCCCTAATAAATTTCCTTGAGTGTTGCTAACCTTTCTTCTACTTCTATATAGTATTGAGAGAAATAGTTTTCTTCGAGTGTCGATTACTTACCGCAAGAGAAAAACTAAGTACAATGCCAAACATTGACCATTTGGTTGAAGATAGCGATGACGTCGTTGAAGAGGAGCTGGGAGAGTGATGGTGAATTTATTCGTTCAGTTGTTTATTCGTTCAGTTTGTTGTTTATACTAAGTTGACCCACAGCAAGATAGCTATCGTAAAGATGATGATGATGTTTTGTGGCAGTGTGTGTTTGTTGATATACGAGTATATCTTATTTTGTTGTGGGTACTCCTCCCTTTTCATAAACTAGAACTCTATTGGATTTAACTACGCTTAGATGACACACGCACTTTAAACAAAAACTAAAAACATATTTTGATATTCTAGATATTTAGATGTCCAAAAACAATCCGGTTTTTATTTTAATTTAAAAATAAAAAATCGTAATTAACCAAATTTGTTTCACACACATAAAAGGAAAGAGACTTGCAAGGTGTTTTTTTTTTTGATTTGTTGTTTTTCTATAAATTTCCGATTGAGGCTGTAGCGGTTGATTTGCAGCTACTCAATGTAATTGGGTTATTGGTACCTATTTTCATATAGAATTTTAAAAGCAAAAAACAACAAAAAAGCAACAATACTAGATTACATTTTATTGTTGTGATTTACTTTGTCCCCGAATGTGTGTTTGCTGTTTTAACAAAACACAACACATACATACTACATGTGTACATATATGGGTGTAAATATGTCATACAAATAATTTGTAACGCTTACTACACATAGTCTATACATTTTATAATTAATTCAGCGAAGTTTAAGCTAATTTCTTTTTTTTTTGACATCATCAATTCAAACATACGATTTCACTTTGATCACTCGATTTGGTTAACAAAAAACAATACATTCTTTTCACGTTTCAATACAGGGCAGAAAACACTTTTAATGTCCATTCATTTATATTAGGCATGTATATAGTAGCTACATATTTAATATTCTCCATATTTTTATAATTATTTTAATTTATTTTTTTGGCAATTTCCAAATACCTATAAATACACAACTATGACCGAATTAGAAAAAAACGTTAAATATCTTCAAAACATTTGTTGTGGTCTATTTAACTCCATCAGATACTTCCGCTTCCCTTTCTCACTCTATTCACTGCATTACCCCAACTATTTATTCGTCCAACGCCACTCGCGATCACCAACAAACTGTCAAAAAATCATTTCTTCTATGGGGTCTTTGTTTACTGTATCGCGCCGCTCTTCAGCTGGTTTTCATAGTCAACAAGTGAATATCAGAGTATCGATGAGCGAACATTTGAGTGAGAATAAGTTCTTTGGCCCATTTGTGTTTGTTTTATTTTGTTTTGTGTATGTCAAATGTGATTCTCATACAGTGTAGCCATCGTTCATTAGTTTTAAATTGCCTATATAAAATTTCAAGATAATTTCCCCGCCCAATATGAGGAAAGCAGATTGAAATAAGTGTAGGAAGAATTTTGTCCTTAAAAGAAGGTATTAAGTTCGCATTATCGCGTTAAAATTGCCATTTTTCTGGGTTACTTTTCTTTAATAAATCATTTTAAAGACAATAAATTATTTTAATTGTTGCTTTGTATCATTCCCCTTCATGTTATAATAAAATTATAACATTATAAATTCATTAATTATACCCTTCACCACTACTGTGGTACAGGGTATAATAAGTTTGTGCATTTGTATGTAACGCTAAGAAGGAGTAATCATATACCAACCTTTTAGTATACGGATCGGCTTAGAATTAAATTCTGAGTCGATTTAGCGATGTCCGTTTGTCTGTCTGTCTGTTGATGTATTTTTGTGTGCAAAGTACAGCTCGCAGTTTTAGTCCGATTGTCCTAAAATTTGGTATAGGGTCCTGTTTCGGCTCAAAGACGATCCCTATTGATTTTGGAAAAAATCGGTTCAGATTTAGATATAGCTGCCATATATATTTTTCACCGATCTGGTCATAATTGGCGTGTATATCAACCGATCTTCCTCAAATTCCGTACATCCAAATATTTTATGAGTCTCGAAAAACTTTCAAAATATCAGCAAAATCGGTTCAGATTTAGATATAGCTCCCATATATAGCTTTCGCCCGATTTACACTCATTTGCCCACAGAGGCCAATTTTTTGCTCCGATTTAGTTGAAATTTCGCATAGGGAGTAGAATTAGCGTTGTAACTATGCGTGCCAAATTTGCTTGAAATCGGTTCAGATTTGGATATATCTCCCATATAAAGCTTTCGCCCGATTTACACACATATGACCACAGAGGCCAATTTTTAACTCCGATTTAGTTGAAATTTTGCACAGGGAGTAGAATTAGCATTGTACACACAGAAAACAAATTTGTTGTGGCAACCAATTTTTTTGCCAACCAAATTATTTGGTTCCGTCTACTATCAGAATGTAACCTACATTATTTGTTACTACAACCAATTGAAATTGGGTATCACAACCATTCCATTTTGTTGTTAGTTAGGACAACCAACAATTGTCTGGCATAGCAGTTTGTTAGATTATTGGAACAACCAATATTTTACAATTTACTTTACACCAAAAATTAAATGCAATAAATTTTTCGTTAATATATTTATTGTTTATTTGCAACTAATTATATAATTCTTGAAATAAATTTACCCACGGTTTGTACCCTGTACCACTCTTTGGTCAGACGATAATAATTTCAATTTGCGTGCCTGCTTGAATTATTAGTTCTTGGTTCCAGGTTGTATTCACTCATCGGTTTTGATTCACATCCTGAGTTGACTGGCTTTAGCTGGCCGTATATTTGTTTCTCGTAAGACAGAAGTCGCATTTCTCCATCTATTCTAATGAAGTTCGGAACAAGGATCCAGTTTTGGGGTTGTTCCTATAACTAAGAACCATGAACATTTTATAACAATTTCTCCCGTCGAACACTTACCTGTATTTTCATTTGCAAATATTTGTGTTTTCTAGAATAATTTGCTCCAACTAAAGAAAGTGGTCTTGTTGACTGTTCCTATTATCAAATTTCGGTTTTTTACCGGCCATTACATGATGGGTGAACTGAAATTCAATAATTTGTTCATATTACAGACGTTTTGAATAATTCTTTTACCTTGCCTTTATTGGTGTCCGAACTTGAGGTACGAAAGCGTTAATCATCTTGGACTCTCTCACAAAGTCAGAGTTAGGCTGTTTGGCTTTAACACTAACTTTTTGATGAGCATTACCTTTGGTATAGGAAGGACCATCTAACGAATTGACCTTCAATCCTTTTAATAAAGTTGGTCATAACTGTGCGCAAGCTCCTGGATTTTCCATAATTTCCCAACTTTCTCAAGCAATAAACTATGGGAATTTTCCTTGCCTTCAATAAATATTCGAGACATGACACTTTTTCCAAATAAATGTTGCAGCAACATGTCCCACCAACAACTACCAAATTTGTTATCACAACCAATTTTTTTATAGTAAAGGGTGATTCTTTTGAGGTTAGGATTTTCATGCATTAGTATTTGACAGATCACGTGGGATTTCAGACATGGTGTCAAAGAGAAAGATGCTCAGTATGCTTTGACATTTCATCATGAATAGACTTACTAACGAGCCACAACGTCGAATTTTCAGTGAATGGGCCCTAGAAAAGTTGGCAGAAAATCCGCTTTTTTATCGACAAATTTTGTTCAGCGATGAGGCTCATTTCTGGTTGAATGGCTACGTAAATAAGCAAAATTGCCGCATTTGGAGTGAAGAGCAACCAGAAGCCGTTCAAGAACTGCCCATGCATCCCGAAAAATGCACTGTTTGGTGTGGTTTGTACGCTGGTGGAATCATTGGACCGTATTTTTTCAAAGATGCTGTTGGACGCAACGTTACGGTGAATGGCGATCGCTATCGTTCGATGCTAACAAACTTTTTGTTGCCAAAAATGGAAGAACTGAACTTGGTTGACATGTGGTTTCAACAAGATGGCGCTACATGCCACAAAGCTCGCGATTCTATGGCCATTTTGAGGGAAAACTTCGGAGAACAATTCATCTCAAGAAATGGACCGATTTGACGCCTTTAGACTATTTTTTGTGGGGCTACGTCAAGTCTAAAGTCTACAGAAATAAGCCAGCAACTATTCCAGCTTTGGAAGACAGCATTTCCGAAGAAATTCGGGCTATTCCGGCCGAAATGCTCGAAAA
Source organism: Haematobia irritans (assembly GCF_050003625.1). NCBI lineage: Eukaryota > Metazoa > Arthropoda > Insecta > Diptera > Muscidae > Haematobia > Haematobia irritans. Next base: position 26,723,881 of record NC_134400.1, read on the forward strand.
AGTTGCCCAAAATTGGACTTTCCGAATGGACCACCTAAGACGCAGCCGCGGTCAACATTTAAATGAAATTATCTTCAAAAAGTAAATGTCATGGACCAATCTAACGTTTCAAATAAAGAACCGATGAGATTTTGCAAATTTTATGCGTTTTTTTTTTTAAAAAAAGTTATCAAGCTCTTAACAAATCACCCTTTACAAACATTCTGTCGGTTTTCGAGACAATTTTAAAAAATAAATCTGGTAACACAACAGTACGGAACAGAATGAAAGTTGATTTTCATTAATAGATTTATAACGACCAATATTTGGTTGTGACTACTAGGATTTGATTGTATTGATATTTTATTGGTTATACCAAATATTAAATAAAATAAATAACTAACATATGGTTCATACAACTAAAACTAATGGGCCTCAACTATCTTTTTATTGTCGTGATCGAATTTCAACCAAACCTTTCTCTGGGTGTAGCTATGCGTGCCAAATTTGGTTGAAATCGGTTCAGATTTATATATAGCTCCCATATATATGTTTTTCTGATTTCGACAAAAATGGTCAAAATACCAACATTTTCCTTGTAAAATCGCCACTGCTTAGTCGAAAAGTTTTAAAAATGACTCTAATTTTCCTAAACTTCTAATACATATATATCGAGCGATAAATCATAAATAAACTTTTTCGAAGTTTCCTTAAAATTGCTTCAGATTTAAACGTTTCCCATATTTTTTTACTAACATTGTGTTCCACCCTAGTGCATTAGCCGACTTAAATTTTGAGTCTATAGATTTTGTAGAAGTCTATCAAATTCTTCCAGATCGAGTGATATTTAAATTTATGTATTTGGGACAAACCTTTATATACAGCCCCCAACACATTTGACGGATGTGATATGGTATCGAAAATTTAGATCTACAAAGTAGTGCAGGGTATAATATAGTCTGCCCCGCCCGACTTTAGACTTTCCTTACTGGTTAATTTATGATGTTATTCTGCTTTAACAGATTTATTTTTATCATAGCGGCTAAATTCGAACTTAATGCGCACTTTAAGGAGAAAATAAAAGCAATTATATACGGCCTTAAGCCGGTCCCAATCTTAAGTACCCACCACGATGAATCAAATATAATAATTCCTTTGCAAAACTCTCCTCATTACTAGAATGAACACGAGAATAAAAACCGTGAAATTTTACCTCTACACAGAAAATATATCACCAAAATATTTCTAATTAAAAAGTAAAGGATGATTTGTTAAGAGCTTGATAACTTTTTTTTTAAAAAAAACGCATAAAATTTGCAAAATCTCATCGGTTCTTTATTTGAAACGTTAGATTGGTCCATGACATTTACTTTTTGAAGATAATTTCATTTAAATGTTGACCGCGGCTGCGTCTTAGGTGGTCCATTCGGAAAGTCCAATTTTGGGCAACTTTTTCGAGCATTTCGGCCGGAATAGCCCGAATTTCTTCGGAAATGTTGTCTTCCAAAGCTGGAATAGTTGCTGGTTTATTTCTGTAGACTTTAGACTTGACGTAGCCCCACAAAAAATAGTCTAAAGGCGTCAAATCGCATGATCTTGGTGGCCAACTTACCGGTCCATTTCTTGAGATGAATTGTTCTCCGAAGTTTTCCCTCAAAATGGCCATAGAATCGCGAGCTGTGTGGCATGTAGCGCCATCTTGTTGAAACCACATGTCAACCAAGTTCAGTTCTTCCATTTTTGGCAACAAAAAGTTTGTTAGCATCGAACGATAGCGATCGCCATTCACCATAACGTTGCGTCCAACAGCATCTTTGAAAAAATACGGTCCAATGATTCCACCAGCGTACAAACCACACCAAACAGTGCATTTTTCGGGATGCATGGGCAGTTCTTGAACGGCTTCTGGTTGCTCTTCACTCCAAATGGGGCAATTTTGCTTATTTACGTAGCCATTCAACCAGAAATGAGCCTCATCGCTGAACAAAATTTGTCGATAAAAAAGCGGATTTTCTGCCAACTTTTCTAGGGCCCATTCACTGAAAATTCGACGTTGTGGCTCGTTAGTAAGTCTATTCATGATGAAATGTCAAAGCATACTGAGCATCTTTCTCTTTGACACCATGTCTGAAATCCCACGTGATCTGTCAAATACTAATGCATGAAAATCCTAACCTCAAAAGAATCACCCTTTAATTGAAGCTGTCAACTTTTTAAAAAATTAATTCATACAATTACCTTTTAAACAATTTAGAAATTATAAGTCAATTAGGTCAATGGTTGAAAATTTTTAACTTTTTAATTAAAATATTGATACAATTAACTTTTTAATCAAGCTCGAAAGATTGAGTTAAATTGATACAATCAAGTTTTTAATCAAAATAAAAACACAAAGTCTATTAAGAAAGTGATTGAAAATAGTTAAGTTTTTAATTAAAAAATTAATTCATACAATCATTTCTTAATCAAACTAAGAACACAAAGTTAGTTACGAAAACAAGTATATAAGTAAGTTCGGCCCACCACCATGAATCAAATATTATACTTTCCTTTGAAATTTCAGGGGGATTTGATGACAGATATTCTCCCAAACAGGGCAGTTCATCTAGTACACTTCCCGAAGATCAATTTAAAGATATTACCTGTGAAGACATGAAATTTTGAATTTGTTTGAGTTTTAGAGGAATCATTAACATATCTTGTAAGTGTGCAAGAAAATGATGAAATAACGCCTTGATTTGAAATTTAGAATTTGTAGATTTTCACCCCCCATTATTTAAATGATTACGATAAGCAAAATGTGGAAATTTTACATTCAGTTTCAAGCAATTTTCATGATCAGTGCGCCTTCTATACCGTCAAGAAGTGAAATCGGTCTATATGTAACAGGTTGGCTGATAAGTCCCCGGTCTGACACATAGATGGTGTCGCTAGTATTAAATGCATATTATTATACCCTTCACCACTACTGTGGTACAAGGTATAATAAGTTTGTGCGTTTGTATGTAACGCCAATAAGGAGAAATCATAGACCAACCTTTTAGTATACGGATCGGCTTAGAATTAAACTCTGAGTCGATTTAGCGATGTCCGTCTGTCTGTTGATGTATTTTTGTGTGCAAAGTGCAGCTCGCAGTTTTAGTCCGATTGTCCTAAAATTTGGTATAGGGTCCTGTTTCGGCTCAAAGACGATCACTATTGATTTTGGAAAAAATCGGTTCAGATTTAGATATAGCTGCCATATATATTTTTCACCGATCTGGTCATAATTGGCGTGTATACCAACCGATCTTCCTAAAATTCCGTACATCGGAATATTTTATGAGTCTCGAAAAACTTGCAAAATATCAGCCAAATCGGTTCAGATTTGGATATAGCTCCCATATAGCTTTCTCCCGATTTACACTCATTTGCCCACAGAGGCCAATTTTTTGCTCCGATTTAGTTGACATTTTGCACAGGGAGTAGAATTAGCATTGTAGCTATGCGTGCCAAATTTGGTTGAAATCGGTTCAGATTTAGATATATCTCCCATATATAGCTTTCGCCCGATTTACACTCATATGACCACAGAGACCAATTTTTATACCCTTCACCACTACTGTGGTACAGGGTATAATAAGTTTGTGCATTTGTATGTAACGCCAAGAAGGAAAAGTCTGAGACCCATCGTTTAGTATACCGATCGTCTTAGAATTAAATTCTGAGTCGATTTAGCGATGTCCGTCTGTCTGTCTGTCTGTCTGTCTGTCTGTCTGTCTGTTGATGTATTTTTGTGTGCAAAGTACAGCTCGCAGTTTTAGTCCGATTGTCCTAAAATTTGGTATAGGGTCCTGTTTCGGCTCAAAGACGATCCCTATTGATTTTGGAAAAAATCGGTTCAGATTTAGATATAGCTGCCATATATATTTTTCACCGATCTGGTCATAATTGGCGTGTATATCAACCGATCTTCCTCAAATTCCGTACATCCGAATATTTTATGAGTCTCGAAAAACTTGCAAAATATCAGCCAAATCGGTTCAGATTTAGATATAGCTCCCATATATAGCTTTCGCCCGATTTACACTCATTTGCCCACAGAGGCCAATTTTTTGCTCCGATTTAGTTGAAATTTTGCATAGGGAGTAGAATTAGCGTTGTACCTATGCGTGCCAAATTTGCTTGAAATCGGTTCAGATTTGGATATATCTCCCATATAAAGCTTTCGCCCGATTTACACTCATATGACCACAGAGGCCAATTTTTAACTCCGATTTAGTTGAAATTTTGCACAGGGAGTAGAATTAGCATTGTAGCTATGCGTGCCAAATTTGGTGGAAATCGGTTCAGATTTAGATATATCTCCCATATATAGCTTTCGGCCGATTTACACTCATATGACCACAGAGGCCAATTTTTTGCTCCGATTTAGTTGAAATTTTGCACAGGGAGTAGAATTAGCATTGTTCTATGCGTGCCAAATTTGGTTGAAATCGGTGCAGATTTAGATATATCTCCCATATATAGCTTTCGCCCGATTTACACTCATATGGCCACAGAGGCCAATTTTTAACTCCGATTTAGTTGAAATTTTGCACAGAGAGTAGAATTAGCATTGTTGCTATGCGTGCCAAATTTGGTTGAAATCAGTTCAGATTTAGATATAGCTCCCATATATATGTTTTTCTGATTTCGACAAAAATGGTCAAAATAAATCTGAAGCAATTCTTGTTCTCAGACCTCAAAAGGATGCTCGCAGGGAAAAAATTTGGCTGCAGTGAAGAGGTGATCGCCGAAACTGAGGCCTATTTTGAGGCAAAACCGAAGGAGTACACCAAAATGGTATCAAAAAATTAGAAGGTCGTTATAATCGTTGTATCGCTCTTGAAGGGCACTATGTTGAATAATAAAAACGAATTTTGACAAAAAATGTGTTTTTCTTTGTTAGACCGGGGACTTATCAGCCAACCAATTAGACCTTACCAAATGGAACTAAATCCGATACACGGTTTTGTGAGTCTAAAGGTCTAGTGTATTTACAATTTTAGGCAAATCGGATAAAAACTACGGTTTCTAGGAGTCAAATCGGGAGATCGGTCTATATGGCGGCTATACAAAAACATTGACCAATACTCACCATTCGGCGCACCTCTTTATGGCCCTAAAATAATTCTTGATTTCAAATTTTATGCCAATTGGATAAAAACTACGGTTTCTATACGCCCAAGAAGTAAAATGTGGAGGTTGGTCTATATGGGGGATATACCAAAACATGGACCAATACACGCCATTTTCGGTACATGGATTTGTGGTCCTACAATATCTCTAGATTTCCAATTTCAGGCGAAACTCTTTATGGTCCTAAAATAATTTTAGATTTCAAATTTTATGCAAATTGGATAACAACTACGGTTCCTATAAGCCTAAGAAGTAAAATCTGGAGTTCGGTCTCTATGGGGGCTACATCAAAACATGGACCGATACTCACCATTTTCGGCACACCTTTTTATGGTCCTAAAATACCTCTAGATTTTCACTTTCAGGCAAATTGGATAAAATCTACGGTTTCTATAAGCCCAAGAAGTAAAATCGGGAGATCGGTCTATATGGGGGCTATACCAAAACACCGATACTCACCATTTTTGGCACACCTCTTTATGGTCCTAAAATACCTCTAGATTTCCAATTTCAGGTGAATTGGATAAAAACTACGGTTTTTATAAGCCCAAGACCCCAAATCGGGAGGTCGATTTATATGGGACTATATCAATATAGCCCATCTTCGAACTTGACCTGCCTGCAGACAAAAGACGAGTTTGTGCAAAATTTCAGCATGATTGCTACATTATTGAAGACTGTAGCGTGATTACAACAGACAGACAGACAACCAGACCGACAGACGGACATGGTTATATCGTCTTAGAATTTCTCCCTGATCAAGAATATATATACTTTATATAGTCGGAAATCGATATTTCAATGTGTTACAAACGGAATGACATACTTATAATACCCCCGTCACCATTCTATCCCAGCAAAAAAAAAAGCGTCGCCAAAAAAGTAGTGAAAACGTTCTTTTTGGATCCGGAAGTGGCGAAAAATTGGAGCAGAAGCGATGAATTTAACATGGGCTTGTCATAGGACGGATGTCCACCATTTTAACAGCCGTTGCACAGAGTTTGCATCACTTCTTAAGGTGTCATGTGAATTCAGTCTTTTGAGCGTGAATTAAGAAATTTTGTGATATTTTGACAAATAAATAATTTTAAAATTTTTTTTATGAGTTTTAATGCATTCCTACGCTTGTGTGGAACGTTTGACATCAAATATTTTCAAAAATTCGCAATTTCTCTAAAATTGATTTAGCATTTTTTTCGTGAATGCATTAAAACTCATAAAAAATTTTTAAAATTATTTATTTGTCAAAATATCACAAAATTTCTTAATTCACGTTTGACATCAAATATTTTCAAAAAATTGCAATTTTTCTAAAATGGATTTAGCATTTTTTTTCGGCAAAATTTAAATAATTTTTACCATTTTATTAATTCTTAATCTATTTTTAACCTATTTGAAACAAAAATTTTAAATTTTCCATACAAATATGAAGAAAGCAAGTCAAAAAAAAAATTTACTCAAATAAACTTCCTGTGCAGCTAATATAAAGAACTGCTTTGGGAGGACATTTTTGAAGTGCTTTTAAAGTTGTGCCTTTAGAAGAACTTCCAATTTTTTTTTGCTGGGATGATGGTGGGTATAATGAGTGAGAATTTTCACGGTTTTTATTAAACAATTAATTGTTCCAATTAACAATTTAATTAACAAATTTAATAGATGTCGATTGCTAAACTCAATTAATTCCCAGCAAAAAAACTCCAAAAAAGTGGGATCCAAACTTCTTTTTTGGAGGTTTTTTTTTGTGATCCGGAAGTAGTAGTTCATCTCCAATGAATTTTAGATGGGCTTGTCATAGGACGGAAGTACTCCATTTTTGGACCCTTTGCATTGCTTTAGAAGTTGTGCCTGGAAAGTTCAATTTTTTCACCTCACTTTTTATTTTTCACTTTTTTTGTAGTTTTATTAGTATTTTTTGTTACACTTTTATTTTTATATTATTTAATTTGTATACCCTCCACCATAGGATGGGGGGTATATTAACTTTGTCATTCCGTTTGTAAGACATCGAAATATTGCTCTAAGACCCCATAAAGTATATATATTCTGGGTCGTGGTGAAATTCTGAGTCGATCTGAGCATGTCCGTCCGTCCGTCCGTCTGTTGAAATCACGCTAACTTCCGAACGAAACAAGCTATCGACTTGAAACTTGGCACAAGTAGTTATTATTGATGTAGGTCGGATGGTATTGCAAATGGGCCATATTGGTCCACTTTTTCGTATAGCCCCCATATAAACGGACCCCCAAATTTGGCTTGCGAGGCCTCTAAGAGAAGCAAATTTCATCCGATCTGGCTGAAATTTGGTACATGGTGTTAGTATATGGTCTCTAACAACCATGCAAAAATTGGTCCATATCGGTCCATAATTATATATAGCCCCCATATAAACCGATCCCCCGATTTGGCTTGCAGAGCCTCTAAGAGAAACAATTTTCATCCGATCCAGCTGAAATTTGGTACATGGTGTTAGTATATGGTCTCTAACAACCATGCAAAAATTGGTCCATATCGGTCCATAATTATATATAGCCCCCATATAAACCGATCCCCCGATTTGGCTTGCGAAGCCTCTAAGAGAAGCAAATTTCATCCGATCCGGCTGAAATTTGGTACATGGTGTTAGTATATGGTCTCTGACACCCATGCAAAAATTGGTCCATATCGGTCCATAATTATATATAGCCCCCATATAAACCGATCACCAGATTTGACCTCCGGAGCCTCTTAGAAGACCAAAATTCATCTGATTCAGTTGAAATTTGGTACGTGATGTTAATATATGGCCTCAAACACCCATGCAAAAATTGGTCGATATCGGTCCATAATTATATATAGCCCCCATATAAACCGATCCCCCGATTTGGCTTGCGAAGCCTCTAAGAGAAGCAAATTTCATCCGATCCGGCTGAAATTTGGTACATGGTATTAGTATATGGTCTCTGACAACCATGCAAAAATTGGTCCATATCGGTCCATAATTATATATAGCCCCCATATAAACCGATCACCAGATTTGACCTCCGGAGCCTCTTAGAAGACCAAAATTCATCTGATTCAGTTGAAATTTGGTACGTGATGTTAATATATGGCCTCAAACACCCATGCAAAAATTGGTCGATATCGGTCCATAATTATATATAGGCCCCATATAAACCGATCCCCAGATTTGACCTCCGGAGCACCTTGGAAGAGCAAAATTCTTCCCATTCGGTTGAAATTTGGTACGTGATGTTAGTATAGGGTATCCAACAACCATGCAGGAATTGCTTCCTATCAGTCCATAATAATATATAGTTCCCATATAAACCGATCCCCAGATTTGATTTCCGGTGCCTTTTGGAGAAGCAAAATTCATCCGATCTGGTTGAAATTTGGTACGTGGTGGTAGCATATGATATTTAACAACCATGTGAGTTGAAATTTGTGGATGACAGTCTTTCGTAGAAGTTTCTACGCAATCCATAGTGGAGGGTACATAAGATTCGGCCTGGCCGAACTTACGGCCGTATATACTTGTTACAAATTGATAAGCTTCTTCGCTTCCACCGGGGGTTGAACCTGTTTCAGAATGGCTTAGCACACTCGGCCACAAACGCCATTGAATACGATGCATCAAAACGTCTATTCAAATGTTTGTGATATGAACCTAATATGACACCATGGCATGACATTCTAACTACTTCCTGAGATGTTCTTTATTGCTACGAAAGAAAAAATAAAGAAGTCTGGTTCAAATCTCACCAGCGGCAATTTTTTATAAAATATTTTTTTAATCATTTATTTTTGGCATATATATTTATACCCTTCACCACTACTGTGGTACAGGGTATAATAAGTTTGTGCATTTGTACGTAACGCCAAGAAGGAGTAATCATAGACCAACCTTTTAGTATACGGATCGGCTTAGAATTAAATTATGAGTCGATTTAGCGATGTCCGTCTGTCTGTCTGTCTGTTGATGTATTTTTGTGTGCAAAGTACAGCTCGCAGTTTTAGTCCGATTGTCCTAAAATTTGGCTCAAAGACGATCCCTATTGATTTTGGAAAAAATCGGTTCACATTTAGATATAGCTGCCATATATATTTTTCACCGATCTGGTCATAATTGGCGTGTATATCAACCGATCTTCCTCAAATTCCGTACATCCGAATATTTTGTGAGTCTCGAAAAACTTGCAAAATATCAGCCAAATCGGTTCAGATTTAGATATAGCTCCCATATATAGCTTTCGCCAAATTTACACTCATTTGCCCACAGAGGCCAATTTGTTGCTCCGATTTAGTTGAAATTTTGCATAGGAAGTAGAATTAGCATTGTAACTATGCGTGCCAAATTTGGTTGAAATCAGTTCAGATTTGGATATATCTCCCATATATAGCTTTCGCCCGATTTACACTCATATGACCACAGAGGCCAATTTTGTACTCCGATTTAGTTGAAATTTTGCACAGGGAGAAGAATTAGCATTGTATCTACGCGTGCCAAATTTGGTTGCCATCGGTTCAGATTTAGATATATCTTCCATATATATGTTTTTCTGATTTCGACAAAAATGGTCAAAATACCAACATTTTCCTTGTTAAATCGCCACTGCTCAGTCGAAAAGTTGTAAAAATGACTCTAATTTTCCTAAACTTCTAATACATATATATCGAGCGATAAATCATAAATAAACTTTTGCGAAGTTTCCTTAAAATTGCTTCAGATTGAAATGTTTCCCATATTTTTTTACTAACATTGTGTTCCACCCTAGTGCATTAGCCGACTTAAATTTTGAGTCTATAGATTTTGTAGAAGTCTATCAAATTCTGTCCAGATCGAGTGATATTTAAATGTATGTATTTGGCACAAACCTTTATATACAGCACCCAACACATTTGACGGATGTGATATGATATCGAAAATTTAGATCTACAAAGTGGTGCAAGGTATAATATAGTCTGCCCCGCCCGACTTTAGACTTTCCTTACTTGTTTTGGTATAAATTTATTTTTTTCCATTAAAAATCAATAAAAAAATTCAAAATGATCGTAATTTGCTAAACCTTTTCAAAAGAACTTCCTTGGAAGTGAAAAAGTCAAACGGCACAGGTTCAAATCCCGGGATGATTTTTATACTGGTTGAAACTTAGTACGTGGTGTTAGTATATGGTCTCTAACAACAATGCAAAAATTGGTCCATATCGGCATAATTATATATAGCCCCCAAATAAACCGTTCAACAGATTTGATTTTTATTTCATTTGTGATTGATTTTTATTTCAATTAAAAAATTTGTTGAACCAACTAAATACTTAATTGAACATTTCTTTTAATTTCAATTAAAATTTTAATTGGAAAAATTTTTGTGATATTTTTTTCTTTGCATATTTTACTACTTTCACATATCGGTTTATAATTCCAACCTGATTTTTGCCGTGCACAATTTCTCTAAAACGATATTCCCACAAAGATTGCTTCCGCCTTAAGGTAAGTACTACGAGGGCGGTTCGGAAACTTCATAGCCTATCAATGAAAGAGAATAGTTAGTTTTTCAAAAATAGTTTTGTTTTTCAATATAATCTCCTGAAACTTCAATACACTTAGTCCAACGCTTTTCTAGCAATATCCCTTGATTGAAATAGTTTTCCTCAAGGGCTTCAAAATAGTGGTTTACAACTGTAATTGCATCTTCATTTGGATTATTCTTTTGTGTCTGAAGTGTAGTGGTGGATCCATGTCTCATCAGCAGTTCTGAAACGACGCTTAAAATCCATTTTATTTCGCTTAAAACGTTTTTGATCGACTGTTAACAAATGCGGCACCCATCTTGCAGAAAGCTTTTTCGTCTGTAGTTCTTCATGCAAAATTAAATGAACTCGATCATTTGAGATGCCCACGATATTAGCAATTTCACGCACTTTTATTCGTCGATCATTTAATACCATATCATCAGTGCTGCCGCTAGTGAAAAATTGAGTGAAGTAGATTTTGGAAAAAAGTGGAGTAGATTGAATAAAATTGAAGTAGCATATATTTTTGAAAACAAAACAATAGAATTCATTTTATTAAACCCTCCGCCATAGGATAGGGGTTTTATTAACTTTGTCATTCCGTTTGTAACACATCGAAATATTGCTCTAAGACCCCATAAAGTATATATATTCTGGGTCGTGGTGAAATTCTGAGTCGATCTGAGCATGTCCGTCCGTCTTTTGAAATCACGCTAACTTCCGAACGAAAGAAGCTATCGACTTGAAACTTGGCACAAGTAGTTGTTATTGATGTAGGTCGGATGGTATTGCAAATGGGCCATATCGGTCCACTTTTACGTATAGCCCCCATATAAACGGACCCCCAAATTTGGCTTGCGGGGACTCTAAGAGAAGCAAATTTCATCCGATCCAGGTGAAATTTGGTACATGGTTTCAGCATATGATCTCTAACAACCATGCAAAAATTGGTCCACATCGGTCCATAATTATATATAGCCCCCATATAAACTGATCCCCCGATTTGGTTTGCGGAGCCCCTAAGAGAACCAAATTTCATTCGATGATCTGTAACAACCATGCAAAAATTGGTCCACATCGGTCCATAATTATATATAGCCCCCATATAAACTGATCCCCCGATTTGGTTTGCGGAGCCCCTAAGAGAACCAAATTTCATTCGATCCGGCTGAAATTTGGTACATGGTGTAAGTATATGGTCTCTAACAACTATGCAAAAATTGGTCCACATCGGTTAATAATTCAATGATTAAAACCGCTATGTTCATAGTAATTAAAGGAATAGGAAAAACAATTAGGTAATATGGGGAAAATTTTAAAATTTGAAGCAGAACAAAAAGTGAAGCAGATTTTTGGAAGAAGGAGTGACGAAGTAAATTTTGTAAAAATGAAGCTAGATACTTCGATTGAAGTAGTAGCGGCAGCACTGCATATCATGCACTTTGGCTACAATTTCTGTTGTTGTTGCTGTTTTTGGGCGTGAAGATGAACCACGTTCAATGCTTGTACGACCACGTTCAAATTCAGCAACCCAATTTTTTACTGTTGCATACAAAGGAGCACTTTCACCTAACACATTCACCATATCATTATGAATTTCTTGTCCCGATAAACCTTTTTTTATGTAATTATTTAATGACAGCACGCATTTCTAATTTTTCCATTGTAAAAAAATTGCGGATGCGTCTTTTTTGAACACCTGGGGCCAAATCACCGCAGTCGAAATCGAGTACTTCGTCTTCGTAATGTAGTTTACGCGGATCACCGCAGTCGTTATCGAATTGTTTCTACTCGAAGTTGAGCACGATAGGTAGCATGCTATCGAAAACGAAGTATGTAGTGATTTTTGAGCAGAAAAAAGGTAAACAAAAAGAAAAAAGTTTGTGAAAATGTAATTATTATTCCATTTTGGCAAAATACATTTAAGAAAATATAATATTACTTGCATTTAGGGAATCGGATCAAAGAAAGGAATGCTCAGTAGCCGCTTCAAAAAAACTTATTTTTTTCAAGAACATATTTAAAAGCTTCTTTTGACATATGAAAACGTCTTTTAAATCTATGGATGTTAAAAACACAATTTACTCTTACTCTACTTCAGGCAATGCTAAAGGACTGCTTTTGTCACGAATATTTTTCCTTATAATTGCCACTTTGTACTCATCGTCTGAATCCGAAAACGAGAAAAAAAACACTTGGATTCATAATATATTTTTACACATATATTTTAACACACAAAAACAATATAAATATCTCAGAAATAACAGTTGTGTTCCTTTACGTACTACTAGTTACTACTTTTACTAGTTTTTACTAGAAACCGTTCCTCAACCCCAAAAATAGTAAAAGTAGTAAACAATTTTAAGAGAACAATGTCAAAATTCATGTATCTTTTAAAATTTTTTTACTACAAGTTACTCGACAAATTCTTTCGAGTAAAAGTTGTAGATATGTCATGACAAAAATAATTATTTGTTTTCAAATTTTCCAAACTAAAGTAGTTCCAAATAGCTTTTTTTTTAAATAATTCTGTAACTTTTTAATGGATTAAATTATCATTATAATTTGTTCTTTGTGTCAAAGCTGAAATGTTTTTCTCTATATATAGAGGTTTGTAGGTCCCTAGTGGATTCACGGGCTGGTCTATAGACGTTGGATGTTGGACACCTCGGATGTATGAAATTTAGTGTTACTTGGCAAACGTGCAATTATGCACCGATTTTCATGATTTTTGCTTTGCTGGATAGAACTTATAAACTACCATAAAAAGATTGTGTATGTGTGCGAATATATCTAATATTTGCGAGATATAATTTATAATTTATTTTTAATATAATTTATTTTTTTGCAAAATTTGAACAAAGTGGGGTCTGTATTTTGAGTCGAGAAGGACTACATTCCTTATAAAATTCTACGTATTCTGGAGGAAAATTTTGTGCACCTTTGTGCTTTAGATTTAACGTGTAGACTCCACAATTTGGAATTTCAAAACAATGCCGAACCAATACCACTTGTTTCGAAAAAAAAGTACCAAAACATTGACCGACCAAATTCGGCACACCCTTTAATGGACCAAAAGTACCTCTACGTTTTGAATTTCATGCAAATCGGATAAAAGTTTTAATGTCTATGTCATGAAGACCCCAATTGGGGGGTCGGTTCATATGGAAGCAAAATCGAAACTTAGGCCGAAGTAGTCCCATCTTCAAAATTGACCTGCATGTAGAAGAAAAACGTGTCTGGTAAAATTTCAGCACTATAGGTTCATTATTGAAGGAAGTAGCCTGATTACAACAGATAGCCAGACAAGGAGGCATCGTCTTATAATTTCTCCCTGATCAAGACTATATATACTTTCTATAGTCAGAATTCGTTATTTGTATGTGTTACAAACGGAATGAAAAACCCCACCTTATAAGATACTGATAATATGCGCTATTACTCTACTTTATAGCCCAGAAGTCAGAGTTTTACTTTGATTAAAAATTTTGCAAAAGGAGTACTTTTTATAACAAAGTAAAAACCATAGCTTCTTTCTATCGTAATAAGGATTTCAAAGTTTCCTGCAAAAAATCTGCCATTTGTCAAAAAATTTCGATATAAAAGTATTTAATTTACCTACATGTTTTGAAAATATTTATTCAAATCACAATGCTTCTTTTGTTTTTATTTGACATTTTTACAATTTTTACTATATTTTCGTTCCTGTACATTTACAAATATACAAATCTGAGAGGATTTTCAATATTTCTCTCTTTTACTACTTTTTACTACGAGTAAAGTAAAGGAACACACCTAACATAATTTGATAACAAAACATTATTTTGAAATTCTACTCTCTTTCAATTTCTTATTACCATATGTTTACAGCAATGTAAAAAAAAGTAGTAGACAAAATAAATTACGATCGAATGCGGTGATCCAAAAATTTAATGCGATCGAAATGTTTCTCTATACGAAACAGAACTCGATGACGAATGCGGTGATTTGGCCCCTGTTTCTATATGAAGGAGTTGCCAGATTTAACATGTGTTCATAACAGAGATGGAAGTTTCAAAAACACTTAGGCTAAGAAGTTTCCGAACTGCCCTCGTATGTTCAGCCTTCAAGATGAAAGCCAGATTGTTATAAAAATATAATCGTCTTCATATATATTTTTAGTGTTTTGGTGGAAAAACCGAACATAGAACTCACATTTAACTGCTGTGTAATAGGCATACCACACAGCTTAACCATCTCATACAGAGATTTGCGACAGCTTATATTTCGTTTTCAATTTGACTAAAGCAATTCACTTTTGTGGCATAAAAATTCCGAAAATTCCTGTGAATATGGAGAATAGAACACCTAGATTGGGGAATTGATTCAAATTCACTTGGGTATTTATGTAAAACATGGGCATTTATATAAAAACTACAATGGAATTAATTTAGTCAGATTAAACAAAATGCTGACAATATATTTTATATATTAGTTTTTTTTTTTTGGAGACCAATAAATGAGGAAACTATATTTTTTTACACCATAATTAGCCAGAAATTTTACATATTTATATAAACTGATTTTGTTTTTACAATATTATATGTTGCAGCTAAGATCTATTATATTCTAACAAACGAAAAATTATTATAAACATATGAAATATACACAAAGATTTGTTATTTCGCCTTTGTTATGAATTAAATATGAATTATTAAATTAAAGAATTTTGATCTCAGATTTACAATCTACCATAGAAATAGCCAAATATTCTAATGAATATTGTTGAAAAATCAACGAAAAGAGCTGATACATTGTTTAAAGCTCGCAAATAAATTTTATTTTTTGGTTAATAAAATTAAATTATTTTAAAAATATTTTTGTTTTTTGTTTCATTAAATTTATAATTCAATTATAAAACTAAGGTTATTTGTATGCTGTTGTTGTTGGTAATAATTTGCCTATGATTTAAAGTGCCCGTTTTAAACACTAAAAAAGAGAACTTTTTTTAAAGGAATTTCAAAAAAAAAAAATACTCTATACGTTAATATAAAATAAAACAATACATGTATATATTCTTAGATTTTTTAAAATACTAATTAACTTATGAGAAATCAACTTAAATGATAGGAAAAAATATATAATATAAGTAAATTTAATTGCATAACAATATAATGCTCGTTTTTCAAGTTCACATATGATGATATTTTTTCTTGCTAAAGTTTTTTTTTTTGTTTTTTGTTTTAATTTGTAGTTTTGCTTATTTCATTGATCATCATCACTAGTAGGTTCATTATTTTTATTAGATTCATAAGGAAAAGGCAGTTCAGATACTTTAAAAATGTTTTGTTCTGTTGTGTTTTTCTTTGCTTGTTTTTTTTTTTGTGATTTGCTTAGAGTAATCTCTTTGTTTTCTTTGTCATAGTAATATATGAACATTTAGTGAAATTATGTTTTTTAATTTAGTCAATCAAGTGTTCTAAGATCATGCATGTCCCGTGAATTATAAAATCTATTAGATTATTCATTTCGATTTCATAATTTACGGGACATGCATTACCGTTTGGCTTGTGGCATTGACTTCATGAGGAATTGTCTTTTCTTTTCTTTAAAAGATTTGGCTGCCGCTGTGCATAAACGCTTAAAATTACTTGTGTTTTTTTGTTTTTATTAACTTTACGATACACTTATAAATGTCGAGATGTTTCAACTAACAATTTTGTTTTTGCAATATAGATTTTAGTAAATAGTTTATATACTTGTGTTTTTATACAATTATATTATTAAATTCTTTTTTGCTTTATAGTCTGTAACGAATTCGTCTTCTCATTTACATTTATTTTTGCTTGTTTTTGATTTCTTGCATTGAATATGTGATTTAAAGTATTTTCATTTCACATCTATTTGTATAGATTTGTTATATAAATATTTTTGGACTCGCTGTTATTATTATCAATTCCCAATCAAACAACAGAATCCTTACGTATCCTGCAAGGAAAAAAAAAACAATGGTCTTTAGTATTTTTTTTTTATTGAGTAGCGATTTGGGTACTTACCACATATAATTCTCAGTTTGAGGTGCTCTCATTACACCAACACCACCACCTAAACGTCGGTAATTCATGCAACCACAGAGGCGCCATTGATTTGTTTCTGTATCATAAACTTCGATGGTTTTCAAATAGGCGGAACCATCAAAACCTCCAACAGCATAGAGTTGCCCATTAACCACAGCTAAACCAACCTAAAAGTAGGAAGACAAAGAAGGCAAAAAATATTAGAGCAATTTTTATCGCATTTATTATTAAAGGCTCAATGTAATGAAAAATTGCATACCAAAAACGTCGAATTTCGTATTGGGATTGAAGGAGGTTGCGATTTAGGTCTTTTTATACTAAAAACTCATTAAAACCAGAAATTCCCCATTTAAAAATGTACCTTGTATAATCGTAAAAGTAGATTTTTGTAAAAATCCAAAAACATTTAAAAAAACAAAGGTTAAAAGCCGAACCAAAAATTATGTTTTGGCAGATTTAGCAAAATATTACTCCCCAACAAAGATTTCAATTTTCTATATAAATAAAATTTTCACAAAATTTTCTATAGAAATAAAATTTTCACAAAATTTTCTATAGAAATAAAATTTTCACAAAATTTTCTATAGAAATACAATTTTCACAAAATAAAATACAATTTTGACAAAATTTTCTGTAGAAATAAAATTTTGATAAAATTTTCTATAGAAATAATATTTTGAGAAAATTTTCTATAGAAATAAAATTTTGAGAAAATTTGCTATAGAAATAAAACTTTTGGGAAAATTTTCTATAGAAATAACATTTTGACAAAATTTTCTATAGAAATAAAATTTTGACAAAATTTTCTATAGAAATAAAATTTTGACAACATTTTCTATAGAAATAAAATTTTGACAAGATTTTCTATAGAAATAAAATTTTGACAACATTTTCTATTGAAATAAAATTTTGACAAAATTTTCTATAAAAATAACAGTTTGACAAAATTTTCTATAGAAATCAATTTTCTACAGAACTAAATTTTCTATAGAAATAAAATTTTGGAAAATTTTTCTATAGAAATAAAATTTTGACTAAATTTTCTAAAGAAATAAAATTTTGACAAAATCTTCTAAAGAAAAAAATTTTTGACAAAATTTTCTATAGAAATAAAATTTTGGAAAATTGTTCTATAGAAATAAAATTTTGTCAAAAATGTACTATAGAAATAAAATTTAAACAACATTTGCTAAGAAATAAAATTGTAACAAAATTTGCTATAGAAATAAAATCTTGCAAAAATATTCTATAGAAATAGATTTTCTATAGAATTAAAATTTTGAGAACATTTTCTATAGAAATAAAATTTTGCGAAAATTTTCTATAGAAATAAAATTTTGAGAAAATTTTCTATAGAGATAAAATTTTGAGAAAATTTTCTATAGAAATAGAATTTTCTATAGAAACACAATTTTGTATAGAAATTAAATTTTGGCAAAATTTTCGGTAGTCAATTATTCAAGAAATTGTTTAGCTTTTGTGTCATATATGGTCTAGCGACTAGACTATTTATGAAATAAATAAATAAAATTGTGACCAAATTTTCTATAGAAATAAAATTTTGAGAAAATCTATAGAAATAATATTTTCACAAAATTTTCTATAGAAATAAAATTTTGACAAAATTTTCTATAGAAATAAAATTTTGACACAATTTTCTATAGAAATAAAATTTTGAAAAAATTTTCTATAGAAATAAAACTTCTATCGAAATAAAATTTTGACAAAATTTTCTATAGAAATACAATTTTGAGAAAAATTTCCATAGAAATAAAATTTTGAGAAAATTTGCTATAGAAATAAAATTTTGGAAAATTTTTTCTATAGAAATAAAATTTAAACAAAATTTGCTATGGAAATAAAATTGTATCAAAATTTGCTATAGAAATAGATTTTCTATAAAATTAAAATTTTGAGAAAATTTTCTATAGAAATAAAATTTCTATAGAAATAAAATGTTGACAAAATTTTCTATAGAAATAAAATTTTGACAAAATTTTCTATAGAAATAAAATTTTGACAAAATTTCCTATAGAAATAAAATTTTGGAAAATTTTTTCTATAGAAATAAAATTTAAACAAAATTTGCTATGGAAATAAAATTGTAACAAAATTTGCTATAGAAATAGTTTTTCTATAAAATTAAAATTTTGAGAAAATTTTCTATAGAAATAAAATTTTGAGAAAATTTTCTATAGAAATAAAATTCTGAGAAAAATTTCTATAGAAATAAAATTTTGAGAAAATCTTCTATAGAAATAACATTTTCTATAGAACACAATTTTGACAAAATTTTGTATAGAAATAAAATTTTTAATTCTATAAAATTAAAATTTTGAGAAAATTTTCTATAGAAATAAAATTTTGAGAAAATTTTCTATAGAAATAAAATTCTGAGAAAAATTTCTATAGAAATAAAATTTTGAGAAAATCTTCTATAGAAATAACATTTTCTATAGAACACAATTTTGACAAAATTTTGTATAGAAATAAAATTTTGCCAATATTTCTTATAGAAATAAAATTTTGGCAAAATTTTCTATAGTCAATTATTCAAGAAATTATGTAGCTTTTGTGTCATGTATGGTCTAGCGACTAGACTATGAAATAAATAATTAAAATTGTGACCAAATTTTCTATAGAAATAAAATTTTGACAGAAATTTCTATAGAAATAAAACTTTGACAAAGTTTACTACAGAAATAAAATTTTGACAAAGTACTCATATACGGATTAATTTTCTCTTACATCAAACGTAACTTCACTCAAAATCCAACAGCTGTCAGATTAATACACTCCTCTTTGCAAAGATTAAAGCTAACTAAAGTTCATACGGATTTAATCCTAATAGTTCTATCTATACGAATTAAATCTTTCCAATTGATTTGATATTATGCAGTTTCTTTTTAACTTACACCACTACGTCTTGATGTCATTGCAACAATGGGACTCCATGTATTTGTATGTGGATTGTAACGTTCAGCCGATGATAATTCCATACAATCATCACGACCACCAACAGCATAAATATAATTATTAAAAACAGCACAGCCCAAATGTTTGCGTCGCGTGGACATAGGACTAACAGCTACCCATTTATTTTGTCTGTAACAAAAATAAACAAGCAATTTATTTGGTATGAAAAATGTAAAAACAAGAAAATTATGGTATCCAATCATCACATAGAAATATAGAGAATTTTTTAAATTTTTTATTTACCTGGGATCATAACGTTCCACCGTATTTAAAGGACATTGACCATCGGAACCACCAATGGCATAGAGATAACCTCCTAAAACGGCTACAGCAACACCTAAGCGCCTTGTGGTCATAGGAGCCACCTGTAAGTTTCAAATAGTTACAAGAGATGCCTCAAACCAAAATATATTTGGTCCTATTATTTTTACCTTGGACCATTTATTTTCTTTGGGATCATAGCGTTCAACATGATTCAAACACTGTACACCATCTTGGCCTCCCACAGCATATAGGAATCCATCAAGTACGGCCACACCTACACTCGTACGACATGATGTAGTGGGAGCCACATCACAAGACCATTGATTTGTTTGTGGATCGTAGCGTTCAATACTATTCAAATAACTTTGACCATCATGGCCACCAACGGCATATAGCAAATCATTGAGTACGGCCACGCCAACGCCGCAACGTCGTTTACTCATTGGTGCAACCATTTTCCAATCATTTGTTTGAGGATCAAATCTTTCCACCGAGGCAATGGCATCTCCGGAACACCAACCACCCACAGCAAATAGGACTTCACCACGACGTGTGGGCTTTCGAGGACGTGTTCGTGGGCCCTGCATTAATGGACGTTCTTGTGGAAGCAGGAGATAATTTTTGGCTTCATCAACTAAATCACGACATGCCTCGTCGGAGCGTACAAGCAGATCGGAACCAACGGTACCAACCAAAAATTTAGGTGAAAGAAGTGGAAGACGGACATGTTGTAAAACCTAAAAACGATGCATAAAAAAAAAAAACAAAAAAAGAATTAAGAAAATGTACAAAAATTTAGTTCTATTACTGGCAAAAAAGAAAAAAATGTCAATAGCAAATTTTGTCAAAATATTATTTCAATAGAAAATTTTGTCAAAACTTTATTTCTGTAGAAAATTTTGTCAAAACTTTACTTCTGTAGAAAATTTTGTCATTTTTTTTTGGAAAATTTTGTAAAAATTTTATTTCTATAGAAAATTTTGTCAAAACTTTATTTCAATAGAAAATTTTGTCAAAATTTTATTTCTATAGAAAATTTTGTCAAAATGTTTTTTTTATAGAAAATTTTGTCAAAATTTTATTTCTATAGAAAATTTTGTCAAAACTTTATTTCTGTACAAAATTTTGTCATAATTTTATTTCTATAGAAAATTTTGTAATTTTTTTTTTTTGGAAAATTTTGTCAAAACTTTATTTCTATAGAAAATTTTGTCAAAATTTTATTTCTATAGAAAATTTTGTCAAAATTTTATTTCTATAGAAAATTTTGTCAAAATGTTTTTTTTTATAGAAAATTTTGTCAAAATTTTATTTCTATAGAAAATTTTGTCAAAATTTTTATTTCTATAGAAAAATTTGGACAAAATTTAGGAGATGTAAATTTTAAAAACCTCTTACTAAAAACACACCTGAGCTAAATGTTGTCTCCGATCGGCTATATTATACTTCAACCAAGACATAACAGCATTGAAGACTTGTTCCTCAGATCGCACATTCAATTCATCACTACATATAATATCGACCAATTGACCCACGGGAAGTAATAAAAACTCTTCACTTTCCATAACTTCTTGAAAATTATGCTGGGTAAATTTATCGGCTATGCGTAAAAGTTCACGACACGAATGTGTATCGGCAAAGGCTCGTATACCCAAACAATTGGTAGGATCCAATTGTCTTTTCAAAAACTCACAACATATATCCTGAATTTCCACCAGCTGTAGCAAGCAAGCTGCCGGCAGCAATGTCTGTACATTTGATTCTTCAACAACAATATGAGCTGTATAACAAAAATCAATCAAGAGTTCCATAGCATTTTCATCGATATCACGTATAGTAACTTCTGTTTGGCGGGATTCTTCAAGTTCACCCGTGAACATGGCTCGAAAATATGGCGAACAGGCGGACAGTATGACACGATGGGCAAAAATCTTACGGCCACCAACATTGAGGACAACATCGCAAAGTTCACGATGACGCCGTAACATATTCAATTCGGAAAGGGTGACTTTGGGATGTTTATCGGAGGTATGGGCCATACGAGCTGGTGATTGTGGTCGATCAACGCCACCCGCACCAGCCGTAGCGCCCGAACCGCCATTTGACCCGGGGAGCAGAGGATCGCCCATCCTATTCGCTGCCAAGCGCAGCGGGGCAGATGCCCAACCCCACACCGCGTCTATCTGTAAAGAAATAAAAATAAAAAATTAAATTATTCATTTAAATAAGTGATTCATTGAGTTAATTATTAACATATAGAAGAAAAATCATAAAATTAATTAACTTCAAGAAATACTTCGGTAGATTTATTGTCATCTTTACCAAAACGAACCAAAGTTTTCGTTCGACGAAGATTCTTGTTAAGCCGAACGGAAAAAAGCTATTTTAATGTTACAAAAGCGGAATATGAAAATCGAATGGTATTTATGTATATATATATAGGATATATGGCCTGATGTTAATCGATATGGCTAATATTTTGCACATCAAAAAAAGAATAAAAATTCAGTAAATGATTATATATTGACTTAATTGGTCAGTACATCAATAGCAGAAGTATTAAGTAGAGACAAAAGTCGTATCATTTAAAATTTCACATGCTATAATCTTCTACTCACAAAGAAAATAATTTTTGGATTAAAACACGAAATCGATCCAATTAATTTTTAATTGAAATATCTTCAAACACATTAATGATAGTATCAATCACCAAAGTAAATTAAAATCTTAATTGATCCAATTAAAAAATTAATCGATATTAATTCTTGTAATTGACATTTCTTTCTTGTTGAATCATTTAAATTTTTAATTTAATATTTTTGAAAATTCAATTAAAATTTTAATTGGAAATGTTTTGGAGAACATTTTTTCTATGTAAATTAAAAGTGTGATTAATGTTTGTATGAGAAGAAATGTATTCTGCGATTTAAATAGAGTTAATATAGAGTTATTTTTAACAAAAAGAAATATTTAAATACAAATCTAGAAGTAGAATATACGAGGGTTGTCTTATATATTTCGGGATTAGAGAACAACAGTGAAGAGGGGTCTGTCTTCGGCGGTTGCTTTTCTTGATTACTTGGAACAGTCGACCGCTTTTACTTTCGAGCCCATAGGTGTAAATTCATGACATGTCTCGATGTCATAGATGTGTTTCGAAGCATCACGATCGTATTTTTGGTTCCAAAACAAAAAACATATCAACAAAAAACATATCAAAAAAACATATCAAAAAAACATATCAAAAAACGGTTCCAAAAAACGGTTCCAAAACAAAAAACATATCAACAAAAAACATATCAAAAAAACATATCAAAAAACGGTTCCAAAACAAAAAACATATCAAAAAAACGGTTCGAAAACAAAAAAACGGTTCCAAAACAAAAAACATATCAAAAAAACGGTTCCAAAACAAAAAAACGGTTCCAAAACAAAAAACATATCAAAAAAACGGTTCCAAAAAACGGTTCCAAAACAAAAAAACGGTTCCAAAACAAAAAACATATCAAAAAAACGGTTCCAAAACAAAAAACGGTTCCAAAACAAAAAAACATATCAAAAAAACGGTTCCAAAACAAAAAACATATCAACAAAAAACATATCAAAAAAACATATCAACAAAAAAACATATCAAAAAAACATATCAAAAAAACGGTTCCAAAACAAAAAACATATCAACAAAAAACATATCAAAAAACGGTTCCAAAACAAAAAACATATCAAAAAAACGGTTCGAAAACAAAAAAACGGTTCCAAAACAAAAAACATATCAAAAAAACGGTTCCAAAACAAAACAAGTATGTACGGCCGTAAGTTCGGCCAGGCCGAAGCTTATGTACCCTCCATCATGGATTGCGTAGAGACTTCTTCTAAACACTGCCATCCACAATCGAATTACTTGAGTTGCGGTAACGCTTGCCGATGGCAAGGTATCTTAAAACCTCCTAACACCGTCTTCTAAATTGTATGTAAGTCCATACGTGGTATATATTAAATAAAAAAAGATCGATCCAATACGTATATAATTCATTTTGACAAAGTAGACATAAAATTTTGACAAAATTTTCTACAGAAATAAAATTTTAAAAAAATTTTCTATAGAAATAAAATTTTCACAAAATTTTCTATAGAAATAAAAATTTTCACAAAATTTTCTATAGAAAGAAAATTTTGACAAAAATGTCTACAGAAATAAAATTTTAACAAAATTTTCTATAGAAATAAACTTTTGACAAATTTTTCTATAAAAATAAAATCTTGGTAGATTATTTTTGGCTCGAGTGGCAACCATAATTATGAACCGAATAAAATTTGAACAAAATTTTCTATAGAAATAAAATTTTGACAATGATGAAAATTTTATTATGAACCGAATAAAATTTTAACAAAATTTTCTCTAGAAATAAAATTTTGACAAATTTTTCTATAGAAATAAAATTTTGGTAGATTATTTTTGGCTCAGTGGCAAACATGATTATGAACCGATATGGACCAATTTTTGAGTGATTGGACCAATTTTGGTATGTTTGTTAGCGACCATATACTAACACCACGTTCCTAATTTGAACCGGATCGGATGAATTGTGCTCCTCCAAGAGGCTCCGGAGGTCAAATCTGGAGAACGTTTTATATGGGGGCTATATATAATTATGGACCGATATGGACCAATTTTTGCACGGTTGCTAGAGGCCATATACCAAATTTCAGCCGGATCGGATGAAATTTGCTTCTCTTAGAGGCTCCGCAACCCATATCTGGGGATCGGTTTATATGTGCGCTATATTTAATTATTGACCGATGTGGACCAATTTTTGCACGGTTGCTAGAGACCATATACCAATACCATGTACCAAATTTCAGCCGGATCGGATGCAATTTGCTTCTCTTTGAGGCTTCGCAAGCCAAATGTGGAGATCGGTTTATATAGGGGCTATATATAATTATGGACCGATGTGGACCACTTTTTGCATGATTGTTAGAGACCATATACCAACATCATGTACCAAATTTCAGCCGGATCGGATGACATATGCTTCTCTTAGAGGCTCCACAAGCCAAATCTGGGGATCGGTTTATATGGGGGCTATATATAATTAAGGACCGATATGGACCAATTTTTGCATGGTTGTTAGAGACCATATACCAACACCATGTAGCAAATTTCAGCCGGATCGGATGAAATATGCTTCTCTTAGAGGCTCCACAAGCCAAATCTGGGGATCGGTTTATATGGGGGCTATATATAATTATGGACCGATGCGGACCAATTTTTGCATGATTGTTAGAGACCATATACCAACACCACGTACCAAATTTCAGCCGGATCGGATGAAATATGCTTCTGTTAGAGGCTCCACAAGCCAAATCTGAGGGTCCCTTTATATGGGGGCTATACGTAAAAGTGGACCGATATGGCCCATTTTCAATACCATCCGACCTACATCGATAACAACTACTTGTGCCAAGTTTCAAGTCGATAGCTTGTTTCGTTCGGAAGTTAGCGTGATTTCAACAGACGGACGGACGGACGGACGGACGGACGGACGGACATGCTTAGATCGACTCAGAATTTCACCACGACCCAGAATATATATACTTTATGGGGTCTTAGAGCAATATTTCGATGTGTTACAAACGGAATGACAAAGTTAATATACCCCCATCCTATGATGGAGGGTATAAAAACGGTTCCAAAACAAAAAACATATCAAAAAAACGGTTCCAAAACAAAAAAACGGTTCCAAAACAAAAAACATATCAAAAAAACGGTTCCAAAACAAAAAACGGTTCCAAAACAAAAAAACATATCAAAAAAACGGTTCCAAAACAAAAAAACATATCAAAAAAACATATCAAAAAAACGGTTCCAAAACAAAAAACATATCAACAAAAAACATATCAAAAAAACGGTTCCAAAACAAAAAACATATCAACAAAAAAACATATCAAAAAAACATATCAAAAAAACGGTTCCACAACAAAAAACATATCAAAAAAACATATCAAAAAACGGTTCCAAAACAAAAAACATATCAAAAAAACGGTTCGAAAACAAAAAAACGGTTCCAAAACAAAAAACATATCAAAAAAACGGTTCCAAAAAACGGTTCGAAAACAAAAAAACGGTTCCAAAACAAAAAACATATCAAAAAACGGTTCCAAAACAAAAAACGGTTCCAAAACAAAAAAACATATCAAAAAAACGGTTCCAAAACAAAAAACATATCAACAAAAAATATATCAAAAAACATATCAAAAAAACTGTTCCAAAACAAAAAAACGGTTCCAAAACAAAAAACATATCAACAAAAAACATATCAAAAAAACGGTTCCAAAACAAAAAACATATCAACAAAAAATATATCAAAAAATATATCAAAAAACATATCAAAAGAACTGTTCCAAAACAAAAAAAAAGGTTCCAAAACATATGACGACCTGCAATATCAGTTGCCACGCAGCATCAATGGTTTCCGGAACAACAACTGATTTTGAACGACCGTCACAAAATTCATCTTGGTGTGATCTACGACTTCGTTTGAAATTATAATACCATCGATAAACACTGGTCCTTGACGCTCCGTCATCGCTAAAACTGGAATAAGTTTCATCAAAGCACTGTCGAAAGTTGTCAAAAATAATCTGCTGAAAACAACACAAATAGCTCTCGTATTTCACATACGTTCACAACCGTTCTGAGTACGTATAATAAGAAATATTTAAGTAGATCTTACAGTAGATCTTAAATATTACAGTAGATCTATGTAGATTGCAGCACTACACACAAAAAATTATCACCAAATTTTCAATTAAACACTTTGGAAACGGATTCAATTAATATGTTAATTGATTCAATTAATTATTTAATCAAATCCGAATAAAAAACAGATTAAAAAATGATTGATATTTGTTACGTTTCCAATTAAAATATTAATTGATTCAATCAATTTGTTAATCAATTCGGAAATGGTTTTCAATTACTAACGTGATTGAAAATTTTTCCGTTTCCAATTACACATGTGATTGATCCAATCACCTTTGTGATTGAAATTGAATAATTTTGAGCTATGGAATGAGCGAAAAGAGAACAAGAGAATGGACATTTATCCAACAACTTATAATGGTGAGATCAGTCCGTGGAAGTAACTCGTAACGAACGGGTTTTTGTTTTTCGCGTAAATTGAAAAACATGATTGGTGACATTCATAAATATTTTGAACGCAACAACAAATCATAGCAAAGAGTTGAAATAAATAAAGTGTGCAACAACAAATGGCCACGTAATAAAGGTTTGAAAAAATATATGAGAGAACGCAGAAGTATTAAGTAGAGACAAAAGTCGTATCATTTAAAATTTCACATGCTATAATCTTCTACACACAAAGAAAATATTTTTTGGATTAAAACACGAAATCGATCCAATTAATTTTTAATTGAAATGTCTTCAAACACATTAATGATAGTATCAATCACCAAAGTAAATTAAAATCTTAATTGATCCAATTAAAAAATTAATCGATATTAATTCTTGTAATTGACATTTTTTAATTAAAAAATTTGTTGAATCATTTAAATTTTTAATTGAATATTTTTGAAAATTCAATTAAAATTTTAATTGGAAATGTTTTGGAGAAAATTTTTTCTATGTAGGTTAGGTTAGGTTAGAGTTAATATAGAGTTATTTTTATCAAAAAGAAATATTTAAATACAAATCTAGAAGAACCGATACGAAGGTTGTCTTATATATTTCGGGATTAGAGAACAACAGTGAAGAGGGGTCTGTCTTCGGCGGTTGCTTTTCTTGATTACTTGGAACAGTCGACCGCTTGAAATTACATGTGTTTGTGTTTTGTGGTATTGTAAAAATGGAAAACAATCTACGTTTATTGAAGGTAGGAAAATGTGAATACCGTTTTCCATTGAAGCCTGTTTACATTAAACGGACTAAAATAATATATTTTTTATTCATTTCTTTTAGTGACCAATTTTATTTCGTGAAATTGACCAATCAATCCCACCAACTCCATCATTTTATCAAATATATAAGAATATGTTTGCAATCAAAAGGTGGGTACCGTATTGATCTTTTAAAATTATATTTTTTTTCATTCCTAGTTTTCTTAAAACCAAGAGCGGTATGGGTTTGTTGGAAGATTCACCTTGAAGTTGCGAAGTAGTGTTGGCATTATATTGCATTTTTGTTTTACCTGCCTTTTTCAGTTTGAACCCAAGTAGAGAGCAATATATCTGATATATAAAGTAATGAGCTGCATTATGTAATGGTAAAAAAAGTTCTTTCTTTTGGATTTAAAAATATGAAAAATATCCGAAAATAATAAAAATACGTATTTTCCATTTATATTTTTAACTATTTCCAGAATTTGCAAAGTATCATCAATATAATACCAAATAGTACATTGCTTTCCCATTACTTTTTGTCTTTGGTTGGTTCAAATTTTAATAGACGATTTCAATGTGCGGAAATTTTGGAAAGGAATTGTTACTAAAATTAAATTACCGAGCTCCTTAATACACCTTTTTATGCTAAAAGACTACAACTGGAACTAAGAATTGAACTTGATATTCTATGCAGGTAATGTTTAACAAAATTAACTTTTAATTGAACAAAATTAAATTCGAATTATTCTGTTCACTTTCAGAAAAACTAATTAAGCTTACAGGCTGCTGATTTATTGGAAATCCAGGCGCATCTACATATTAGAAGGACCATGCTGACATGGTTATTATGATAAGGAAAATAATGATGTACATAGTTTATTTTTTCACCCTATAATTGTTATTGATAGTAATTTTATGAGTAAGTCATGTTAGAACAAACACACACAAATGACAAGAACCAAATTTATTTGTCTATTGCATAATTCAAAAAATAATAAAATATTGAATATGTTTAATAAAAAACGCATATTTTCTTTTATTTCAAATAAAACTAAATACGATTTTTTAATTATTTAATTGAATGAATCAAATAGTTGATTGATTTTTGTCGCAAAATTAATTAAAATTTTAATTGATTCAATTAAAACTGTGATTGAATTTTATGATAAAAATCAATCACGTTTTTAATTGATTCAATCACACAATTAGTTGATTCCGTGACAAATGTCAATTAAATTTTTAATTGAAAATCGTGTTGGTTTTCAATCAAAATGGGTGATTTATACTATCATTTTCGTGATTGAAGACATTTCAAATAAAAAAAATGATTGAATCCGCGATTTTCGTGATTGAAATCAAAAAAAAAATTTTTGGTGTGTATATAAAGGGATTTTTTTTAAACACAAAATTTAGTAAAAAAAAGGGAATGAATTGACAAAGGTGTTAATAAATGAATTAGTATATCCAGATCTCCAAAGGCAAAGGGTGTTGAAAAAGAAATGTCATTCAGTTATTGTATCATATTTTCTCATATTTAGAAATAAAAATTGCAATTTCATTTTCCACATTAATTGATAATCAAAATGGCATTATGGTGGCCTAACTTTTTGTTTTTGCAATAGTGGTTGTTCCTTTATTTACTACGCCTTACTTGCACACAGACTTTTGAAGTTAGTCAGTCTTAATTTTTTAAATTAAATTTTAGGATCAGTCAGTTATAAACTCAATTCATTTCATAAAACTTTCATAAAAATTTCTATTAAAAATGGGTATTTATTATTTTATCGACATAGTAGAGAAGCAAACTACCGAAGGTGGCTTTCCGGAAAATTCTCTTGGTAATAGCCCATTAACATTAGACTCGAAATCTACAAAAAGTTAATTTTAAGTCCCTTTTGGACAGTTGAAATGGATTTTGAAAGTGTAATTTGAACGAGGTATAAGTTATGTTATTAATTTTCCATAAATATTAAAAATTTGTTTCCATCAAAAGGTAATCATCCAAATCCTGAAGAGGAAAGTGATGATATGCAACTGATGTAGTTCCGGAAAATAATGAAATTTCCTTTAAAACTATGTGAATCTAATATTTTGCAAACGATAAAAAAATTATTTTCCCATCAAAATCAATATATAATCAACCAAATTCTCACTAAAGTCACCAACGTGGATAGGAATATTGGGGAAATGCAAATTATGATAGACAAAACAATTAATCTGATGGTACTAAGGACCACTACAGACACTCAAGGCGTTCACGAAGAAGTAGCAAACGTTTTTTTAAATCCATGAAAAAGAAGAAAGCTTCAACGACTTTGGTAAAATGTGAAGAGAGTATTAAATTGTTAGAGCTATGGACTAGTGCGATATGTGTTAATATCTGTTTCCTTTGGTTAGCATTTTAAAAACATATATATACAATAATGCAGGCAAGTAGTCATATTTCCACCAGATCAAATCTTATTTGTCCGCCACAAATGATCGCATACAAAATAGTTTCCCTAAGACACCCAAAGCAATGCAATGTGGGGTGAAATATTGTCATATTCATCTCATTGCTTCATCGAGAAATTACACACCATTGTCGAAACTGAAATCCTATTACGAAGAACAGTAGGCAAAAGTCATCCGACATTAAGGAGACTACCAATGGAAATCAGGAATCACAGAAGAACTACCCTATTCTCGCGGAGAGAAGGATCAACATAATACCTTGCAAACGAAAGCAGATGGCAAAGACTATGCCGATCATTTATTCTATAAGGCAAAAAATAATGAAATTGTGAAAAAAATTAAAAACTTAATTGATACTATTAATTTTTGTGATTGATTTTCGTTTCAATTAAAAAATTTGTTGAATCCATTAAATTTGTAATTGAATATTTCGGCATAAGCCGGCTATCATACAAAACCTTTTTTCGGAAGGTTCAAGTGTGGTTCATTGTTAGGTTTAATGAACTGCCTGAATTTATTCTGATAATTGGTAGATAGATGTATTGCTGTCATTTCTAAATCCCTCGTTTGACAGCTGAAGATTTATTCCAGTGACAGTTCTTTTGATTGTTTACCATCGCTCTGTGTTTCATATCGTCCAAAAGTTGACGAAAATACGGAACATCATCAGAAATGATACAAAAATTAAAGGCCAGATTTGTACGAAATCCACAAAGCAATGGTGGAAATTATGGAACACATATTAAAAAAATGAGCTTGATTAAAGTCATTAAAGTTAATAAAACAAGAGCTCATCGAGTGGAAAGAGCCAGAGCCATGAAAGTGGCCAGTTTGGTTTTCTCCTTTCCAATACGAAAAGTTTGTGAATAAAGTTAAGGTTGGGGTTTACTTGTCAAAAAGGTCAGTTGAAAATTTACACCTTAGATTGACCATCCGAACTCAAGCGCCATCAAGTGACAACAAACAAAATGCTGTGGCAGCACCTTTTAAGAATCGCGGATTTGAATTTTTACCATTAAATCTTTTTGTTGGCCACATCCCAATGGATTTTGAAAATTATAAAAGCGGTTCTGTAACCAATAGCTACATTTACTACATAAACAACTAAAAATATGAATGTTAGTGGAAAGCATAATGTATTGTGACTTTAAGCAAAAGCCACAAAGAACATAAAAATGTAATAATAATCAAAAAAAATTATGGTTCTTACAAGAATAAACTTAAAAAATTGAAAAATGGTATATAAACAAAGCAACACAAACACATATATACATATTCATATGTAAATGATCTCTGATGACATGGAGGGGTGCGGTTAAAAAGTAAGCTCAAAAAGTCTATGCTAGACCATTAAATGACTACATTCGAATAAATAATGAACAGCTGGTTTACTTGCCCTAAACAAAATGAAAGAAAATGGAAAATCTTTTCATTTTATATCAAATTTCGGTAAATGGAAATTGCAAAGTTCATCCTAATATATACTAAATAAAATAAAATAAATCAGCACCACCTACCTTTGCGTCTTTTTGTGCCACAGAAACACCAACAATTCCACACCACCAGCACGCCCAAGAAGCAGCTTTCGAAAATGCAATTTTATTGCTTCTTTCTCTACCTGGACAACATTAGTAACTTTTGCTATTGAACTTTTTGTTGTTAGAGCCTTTACTATATGTATTTAGCCTCACAAAATTTTCGTAACACTTTAAGATGTACACCACCACAAATATTACAAATTTGGAAAGCTCTTGTTCTTCTTTCGTCACCACTGAACAGAATTGTGTAGTTTAGGCTTCTCGCCTGTTTCGTTTGTGCATTTTTTGTTAAACAATGCAAAACATTACATTTGCCCAAAGTTTCATGAGGGTTTTTATTGTTTTTCACAAAAGGTTTTATGGTTTTTTTTAGTGAATTAAATGCGAAATAAAAATTACTTTCTTCAACCAGAGACGATGTATGCGATAGTGTTGGGAAAGTAGGGAGTATTTGATTACAAGTACTCGTTACTGACTAATTTTTTGAGTACTCGTTACAATTAAATGGGTACTCAATATCTTCAATAATGCTAAAATTTAAAATGTTTTTCAAATAATTAATTAATTTCAAGTCTAAAAATTAATTTTAGTAATCAAAAGACCGTTAGAATATAACTAAAATATCCCACGGAGATATGGATGTTGACGCCTAAATATGATAAGGTCCTATCTCGCCTAAATATCCTGTCCCAGTCTCTATCCATCGAACAAAAACATAAAACGACATCGTAAACTAGAATACATCATTCACTTTACACTTTCGAAATCCACTTTTACTAGATTTCAACTATCATTTGCCTTATAAAAAGTAGATTTGAAATCTCTAAAATGTAGATTTTGAGTCTTATGTATGTATAGAGTTTAAAGGTGGGTATTAAGTTGAGTTGAAATCGTCAAATTTTCACGATTACTTTCTTTCACATTGAATTATTTTATTTATTTCTTTATTGTAAATCAATTAATACGTTAATTTCCATTCTGGATGTCTATGTAGGTTATTATGTTCCGCATAATCTTCATTAATTTTCGTTGTAGTTATTATCAGAATACAAAGGAGGATTGCTAATATCATACCCACCAGATATCACCTTTGGGAAGTAGAAAAAAAAAAAAACAAAAGGGAAAATTGTATTTTTTTTCTCATAATGCCCACGCAAATACAAAACACACATTGCAGCCTTTCGAAGCCTTTTCTTTCCGGCTGGGAACTTGACAGAAAATCAAAAAAGTCGCGGTCCCTGTGGCAAAATCATGACAAACATAAAAGTAACCAAAAATGTTTTGAATGTGGATAACTGAATATGATTGAAAGTGCAATCGTAGCGAGATATATCCCTTCCCAATAAACACCGGATGAGCGTTTTTCAAATGCAACAACTTTTCAGTTTGAGGGTAAATAAAATGTTCAACATAAATTCAACTCGACTTGAAACAGCTCATCTTCAATACATCTTCAAATTGTTTGAGAATTACATCCAATTTGTCAAAATGTTGACGAAATCTTTGAAAAGGTGTTGAAGATAATATGAGAAAACTTTGACAAAACACTACCCTAAAATGCAACGAAAAAAACCATGTGGTTTTCAATACTTATTTGTGCAACGAAGTTCGTGGTCAATTGCAAGAAATAAAAAAATGGAAAATTTTAGACAAATAACCAAATAGTTTATAAAAATAGGTAAGTGAAAATAAAAAATGAAATAAAACTTTAGGAAGTCACTAAATGTATATCTTTTGCAGAAAACAAAAATTATGGATTCTACGTTCTTGAAAACATTAAAAAGCTGACCGATGAAAAAATGGTGGACAATTAACTGGAACTGCTTCAAATAGTTTATAATAATTGGTACGTCAATATGAAAAATTAAATCAACACTTTAGAGAAGTCACTAAATTTAAATCTCTTTGCAGAAAACTAAAATCTTTGGATACTACATTCTTGCAAACATTAAGAAGCTGACCAATGAAAAATGAGTGGCTTATCGACAAGAAAAAGTTTCCAGAAACATTACAAGTGCAACCAATTAAAATTGTTAAAAACAAATTGTTGTAATCAACAACTTCTGGATGATGCTATTATCAGTTTAAAATGGATATTTTGTGAATTCCTTCTCCTGGAAATCAATTCTAACACGCGGTCCAGTACGT
Source organism: Haematobia irritans (assembly GCF_050003625.1). NCBI lineage: Eukaryota > Metazoa > Arthropoda > Insecta > Diptera > Muscidae > Haematobia > Haematobia irritans. Next base: position 26,757,847 of record NC_134400.1, read on the forward strand.
TCCTAATTTCAAATTGCCCGCATGTTAATAAATTTTAATGACACCAAAAGGAAGGAAATCGAATTATCAATGTAAAAGTGTTTACTAATAATGTTTAAGATATTTAAAGTTTTGTTGTTTGTTTTTGTTCTTATTTGTTGATATGTTTAATAAGATTATTATTTATCAATTGGTATTTTAGTGTACTATATAGTGTATTGTATTATTATATATTTTATTTTGATGCAAATGAATAAATTATACAAAATTCATAGAATTTTGGCTTTGACTTTCAATTTGAAGTGGGGATATCATTCATACAAATTTAGGTTGAAAAGTATTTGCAACGATGTTAATTTTGAATTTGACTCGCATCGAAAATTGTTTGACAAATTATTGAGTAACGATGCATTTCAATTTGAGGATAACACTTGAGATATTATTGCTAATGTGTTGAATTTCACTGTTGAGGGTAATGTCTGTTTTTTGTTGAGAACGCGATTTTCTCAACAATTTCTCAACTTGAATATTACCCTAATCCTTTGAAAAAATGTTTGAAAAATTGTTGAAATTTAGCATTTTTCAAACGTTTGTGTTTATTGGGACATATCATTAGCAAGCTGCAGTATAAGGGCTGTTTTCTTTTTGCACTGGATGCAACATTTGTATGGGCTATCCAGAACATCGTTGCACTGGTGTTCTATCCAGAACATCCCAATAAACACAAACGTTTGAAAAATGCTAAATTTCAACAATTTTTCAAACATTTTTTCAAAGGATTAGGGTAATATTCAAGTTGAGAAATTGTTGAGAAAATCGCGTTCTCAACAAAAAACAGACATTACCCTCAACAGTGAAATTCAACACATTAGCAATAATATCTCAAGTGTTATCCTCAAATTGAAATGCATCGCTACTCAATAATTTGTCAAACAATTTTCGATGCGAGTCAAATTCAAAATTAACATCGTTGCAAATACTTTTCAACCTAAATTTGTATGAATGATATACTCACTTCAAATTGAAAGTCAAAGCCAAAATTCTATGAATTTTGTATAATTTATTCATTTTCATCAAAATAAAATATATAATAATACACTATACTACAATACCAATTGACAAATACTAATCTTATTAAACATATTAACAAATAAGAACAGAAAACAAAAACAAAACAAACAACAAAACTTTAAATATCTTAAACATTATTAGTAAACACTTTTGCATTGATAATTCGATTTCCTTCCTTTTGGTGTCATAAAACAGACCGCGTGTTAGAATTGATTTCCAGCAGAAGGATTTCACAAAATATCCATTTTAAACTGATAATAGCATATGAATTAAACTGACGATGTGATGCACATTTTCATCCAGAAGTTGTTGATTTCAACAATTTGTTGTTTTTAACAATTTTAATTGGTTGCACTTGTAATGTTTTTGGAAACTTTTTCTTGTCGATAAGCCACTCATTTTTCATTGGTCAGATTCTTAATGTTTGCAAGAATGTAGCATCCAAAGATGTTAGTTTTCTGCAAAGAGATTTAAATTTAGTGACTTCTCTAAAGTGTTGATTTAATTTTTCATATTGACGTACCAATTACTATAAACTATTTGAAGCAGTTCCAGTTAATTGTCCACCATTTTTTCATCGGTCAGCTTTTTAATGTTTTCAAGAACGTAGAATCCATAATTTTAATTTTCTGCAAAGAGATATACATTTAGTGACTTCCTTAAAGTTTTATTTTATTTTTTATTTTCACTTACCTATTTTTATAAACTGTTTGGTTATTTGTCTAAAATTTTCCATTTTTTTAATTTCTTGCAATTGACCACGAACTTCGTTGCACAAATAAGTATTGAAAACCACATGGTTTTTTCGTTGCATTTTAGGGAAGTGTTTTGTCAAAGTTTTCTCATATTATCTTCAACACCTTTTCAAAGATTTCGTCAACATTTTGGCAAATTGGAAGTAATTCGCAAACAATTTGAAGATGTATTGAAGATGAGCTTTTTCAAGTCGAGTTAAATTTATGTTGAAAATTATATTTACCCTCAAGGCCGGTATGCACCTCTAGCGAAATTTTCGGTAGCAAAAATTTATTTAAGTCGACAACAAAAAAAACAGGGCTGTGTACACAAATTTTAAACCAGCTAATCGCTTTTAAAAATTGTTAATATATGTTCCAAATATTCCTCAAATAAATTGTTTATTATTTACAGACCTTTTAAAACTTTTACGCACACAAAGATTGTAATAAATTAAATGTTTGCTGCCAAAATATGCTTTTGACAACCCTGTTATTTTCATTAGAGGTGCGTACCAGCTTACGAAATTGAACGCTACCGAAAATTTCGTTAGCATAAATAGCAATGCATTTCTTATGGGAATGAAATTTTTCGCTAGAGGTGCATACCGGCCTTCAAACTGAAAAGTTGTTGCATTTGAAAAACGCTCATCCTGTGTTTATTGGGATCTCATCAGTGCAAGTCGCGCCGATGTTGCCAGATTGTATTTGGATAAAGTGACGCTTCTTCGATTCACAATAGCATTTATAGTGACTATTTTATCGAAAAACATGAAATTCAATGTGATACAGTGTCATAAATAATCGCAGCAGTAAATATTTATTACTATTTGGAGCATTTCATACATTAAAAATGCAAGATTTCACTTCTTTTCTGTGATTGTTTTTAAACAGCTGATGCAGTGTTGCATATTTTTGGAGATGTCCTGGATAAACGAGTACTCTGTTTTCTTTTAGTCCGTGACTGCTTAGGGTATCCAGTGCAAAAAGAAAACAGCCCTACTGTCGTCCGGATAAACTTATAGTCTGGACGGCGCATTAAGCACTGTCGTCCTTTTAGGTGAGTATTAAGTTCGAGTTTAGCCGCTAAAATCGCTAAAGTGAAAACTAAATCAGTAAGAAAAATGCATGATATTTTTATATTATTATCATTATACATATTTGTTGCAAATTTTATTGTAACTTGATGGGGAAAAGCCCAAAGCAAATTTTCACAAAGTTTGTATTCCTTAAAATGGATTATTAAAGAAAAGTAATCGTGAAAAAATCATGGTTTTAGCGGCTAAACTCGAACTTAATATCCACCTTATAAATTTATAATTTACATAACTTATGAGCTTTACAGACTATCAGTTATTCCGGGCGGAATGTCGGTGTTTGTAAAGAATCTTACAGTGTGTCGGATCGATACGACTTGTCGGGGATGACTAAAGAATCGGTAAATGTGTTATCGATCCCATAAACATGCAGCAGTATCGATTATGCCTTCGGACTTAACTTATAATTTGCACAAAATATGGGATATGTTCAACGCGAGCACTGTCGTCCGGAATAACTGAGTCTGTAAAGCGCATTATACTGTGGCCAACATATGGGACATATCTTAAAATTTTAGACACGAGCATTATCGTCGGGATAAATTTATGCAGTCTGTTTCTGCGAGGATCATAGTCTGAACGGCGCATCAATAACAAAATTCGCTTTGCGGAATTATTTAGATAAGTACATGGGCTGTTATTTTTTTTTTGGGGAACTTTACATCCCTGTTCAATAAAACATTTGATATGGTGGGAGCGGTATTGGTTGATTTTTTCATCATGAGGTTACCATATTTCAACTTATAAACAAAATGAGTTTGAGTGTCTCCCCTTGTAGTAATAGGAGTGAAAGAGATAGATAAACAAAATCGGGTTGTTCATTATGATATCGTTTTAAAATCTAGGAAAAAAAAACAAATCGAACCGGTGTTCCGTGAAACAATCACACACAATTTTACAATTGCAAAATACCCAACAAAAGAAACGTAAACATACAGAATTTTCACAGATCTGCTGAAAGCGGCCCCATTCTGGGGGTTTTATTAGTCGCCTCCAGATCAAAAAATCCATTGTTGGCAAACGACGGCTCTACTATGTCCGAAAATGGCTGCAAACATTTTCAGTCATATGTTAAGGAACACTCATTGGATACGTATCGTATTTTGGATGCATATTTTGCAGCTTGTATCAATAAAGATGCTAGGGAGAAAAAGGTAAGTAAGGCATAAAGAGAGTGATATTTGGGTTGTGTCCTTTGTACCAGGAGACTTATGGACATTTTTCTTGAGATGTTACTGTGGAAAAACTCAACAAGCGGTGGTGAATTGGAGTTGTAGTCTACATATCTTTCTACTTGTTCACAAATATAGGATCTCTAGAGCAGATTTCTAACGTAAAAGGCTACGAAATAAATTGCTTCCAGATTTCTAACTCATGATGATGTTGTCCCCTTTAGTCATACTAAATATATATGTTTGCTTTATAAACTCTAGAATTATAATTTAATATTTTTTTACAATTACAATTTTCAGGCACTGACTTGTTGCTGCTTCGAATGTGGCAGCTATGGTATCCAATTATTTGCATGTTTACATTGCATCTATTTTGGCTGTCGGGGTTCACACATAACTTCTCATATGCGTGCCAAAAAACATTCCATATCATTGGAATTGTCCCATGGTACATTATATTGTAATTCCTGCCGAGATTTTATCTATGATATACGTTCACGTGAAATTGCTGCCGTCAATCGTAAATTAGAGGCTAAAGATCTACAAAAGAGTCTCACATGGACTCCTTGGATACCCACACCCAAGGAAACTAATTTAATGTTAGCTAATCCTCGTCGTCGTAATGTTAAAGCAAATGAGACATTAGGCTTAAGGGGTCTTATCAATTTAGGTTCAACATGTTTCATGAATTGTATTGTTCAGGTAAGTTCCTTTTTACATTTTGTTTCCACTAAAATGGGGACAAGATTCATATTCCACTAAAATTGGGGCGAGATTCAAATTCCAGTAAATTGGGGCGAGATTCGAATTCTACTAAAATCGGAGCGAGATTTCAACTCAAGCTTGTAAGAAAATTTTGTCAAAATTTTATTTCTATAAAAAATTTTGTCAAAATTTTATTTATAAATAAAATTTTGTCAAAATTCTATTTCTATAGAAAATTTTCACAAAATTTTACTTCTATAGAACATTTTTTGAAAGTTTTATTTCTATAGAAAATTTTGTCAAAATTTTATTTCTATAGAGAACTTTGTCAAAATTTTATTTCTATAGAAAATTTTGTCAAAATTTTATTTCTATAGAAAATTTTGTCAAATTTTCTTTCTATAGAGAATTTTGTCAAAATTTTATTTCTATAGAAAATTTTGTCAAAATTTTAATAATTTTATTTCTATAAAAAATTTTGTCAAAATATTTCTATAGAAAATTTTGTCAAAATTTTATTTCTATAGAAAATTTTGTCAAAATATTATTTCTATAGAAAATTTTGTCAAAATTTTATTTCTATAAAAAATTTTGTCAAAATTTTATTTCTATAGAAAATTTTGTCAAAATTTTATTTTATAGAAAATTTTTAAAGTACCTCTCAGTTGGAGAGGAATATTTTGCAAAATCTACCAAAACATCGAGAATTCTATCAATCTACAAAACTGGAAAAAATCTACCTTGATTCCAATAAATACAACTTAAAAGATTATATTTATTTTGATTACAATTCCTATTTAAGGCGAATAATATGTTCAGTTTTCCCACCCATTTCCCATTTTGTTTATTAAATTTCTAATATCTTGGAAACCTCCCTATTAATGAAAAATGTCTGGTCTGTTTAGAAAAAAAAAAAAAAATATCTTTAATACACTTATTTTTTCCCTTTATTTAGGCTTTAATCCATACACCACTCTTGAGTGATTATTTCTTATCCGATCGCCATGAATGCAGTGCAAAATCCTCCATGAAATGTCTTGTTTGTGAAGTAGCTCGTTTGTTCCAGGTAAAGTTTTCAGTACTCATAAATTTTTTCCTCTTACCCCTGTTTTTTGTTTTGTATTTTACTAGGAATTCTATTCGGGTTCTCGTACTCCATTATCACTCCATCGTTTGCTACATTTAATATGGAATCATGCAAAACATTTGGCCGGGTATGAACAACAAGATGCCCATGAATTTTTTATAGCAACACTGGACGTACTACACCGCCATTGTATTAAAGCCAAAGCTGAAACAGAAAGTGCCAATAAATCAAGTTCTTCAACAGCAACCAATTGTCCCACCCAATGTAATTGTATTATAGATCAAATTTTCACTGGTATGTTACAAAGTGATGTCGTCTGTCAATCGTGTAAGGGTGTATCCACTACCATTGATCCTTTTTGGGATATTTCATTGGATTTGGGAGAAGCCCATGGTGGAGCAACACCAAAATCTCTAATCGATTGCTTGGAACGTTATACACGAGCCGAACATTTGGGATCGTCGGCTAAAATCAAATGTTCAACATGTAAATCGTATCAGGAGTCGACAAAACAATTTAGTTTGCGTACATTGCCTAGTGTGGCTAGTTTTCATTTGAAACGTTTCGAACATTCTTCATTGATCGATAAAAAGATATCGACATTTATATCTTTCCCGGTTGAATTTGATATGACTCCATTTATGTCGGAGAAGAATAATGCTTATGGAGATTTTCGTTATTCGCTGTATGCTGTGGTGAATCATGTGGGCACCATAGATGCTGGTCATTATACAGCGTATGTACGACACCACAAGGATACCTGGGTAAAATGTGATGATCATATAATAACAACGGCGACATTAAAACAAGTTTTAGATAGTGAAGGGTAAGTTTCGAATTTTAGTTTTTTTTTTTGAATGAAATTAATGTCCTGTTCTCCTATCTCATACGAAAGTTTTTTTCGTATTTCAAAGGAACGTAAATTGATCGAGTAGGAGTCGAAATTTTACAATATAAAAAAGGGGAAAGATATTTTTAAAATTTAAATGAATTCTCAGACCAAAAATTTTTTTAAAAATACTTATCAATGTATTCTCATTCAAACGAAACGAATTTTAAAAAAAGAGAAAATCCCAAGTTGATTCGAATTCTAGTGACTGTTTTTCTGTTGGATGGGGTTTCGTACGTATATAGGAACAGGGTAGGGCATAAATATTTGTCAATCACTTCAATTTAGGAAATCTGGCAAAGATTTATTTTCAAAGCCTATAAAGTTTTTAGAAAAAATAATAGTTTATCCAATTTTATTAATTAACTATCGAAATTATGATTTTGTCTGTAATGATGCATTACAAAACCGAAAGTATCTGTTATAATATTTTTTCCCATTATTTTTAATAATTAAAAACATACTAAAAAAATATTTAATTTTTTTCTTTTTTTTTCTTCCCTTAGATATTTACTATTTTACCATAAAAACATATTGGAATATGAATAAGAGACTGGAATAAATACTAAACAAAACATACATAATTGTATTCAACGCAACTTTTTAAAAACTAAAGAAAATCCTACTATATACAAAAAATGCAACAACAAACATACCAACAAATTTATCATATAATTATGCAAGAAAAAAAAAACAAATGAAAAACTATGTATTATGTATTTTTATTTTGATTTCCATAAAGTATAGTTAATGCAAATGGTATAGAGAAAACAACAACAATTTAGAAAATCATAAACCATTAAAAATGTTCATTTATAACAGAAGTAAAATTGTTAAGACTTCATCAAATCACCTATAGCTGATTTAATTATAGATATTCGTTATTTTGCCCAAAAAACCATTTGTTCAAATTTCCCCTTTTGGTGAAAAAATATGGAACAAAAAAAAATAAAAAAAAAATCATTTCAGCACTGGGCTCGTCCGGGATTTGAACCCGGGACCTCTCACACCCGAAGCGAGAATCATACCCCTAGACCAACGAGCCACACATATCTGTGTCACTAATTTGTAATATCAACACAACGACATTGTAGTGGTGAAATAGCAAAAGGGGAAATGATGGGAAATTTTTTGTTGTGGTGAATTAATGTCTATAGATTGTAGACATTTACACCAGATGTCGCTCGTTGTAAGACAAATTAGTGGAATCGTAACGGATGACATTTGTCTTTTCTCAAGCTAAGGAACGTTCACACGAACTAGTATCAATTTAGACGGCATTGACAACGTTGTCTGAATTGTTAAACCAAAAACCGCTAGATTTTCAAAAACAAAAAAAAACAACACAAAGACGGGAACATGTATATACGACCGTAAGTTCGGCCAGGCCGAAGCTTATGTACCCTCCACCATGGATTGCGTAGAAACTTCTACTGAAGACTGTCATCCACAATCGAATTACTTGGGTTGCGGTAACACCTGCCGATGACAAGGTATCTTAAAACTTTCTAACACCGTCTTATAAATTGCAACTTAGTCAATACGTGGTATATATTAAACTAAAAAAGGCCGATTAAATACGTATATAATTAAGTTTGACAAATTTTTTTATAGAAATAAAATTTTGACAAGTATATACGGCCCTAAGTTCGGCCAGGCCGAAGCTTATGTACCCTCCACCATGGATTGTGTAGAAACTTCTACGAAAGACTGTCATCCACAATCGAATTACTTGGGTTGTGGTATCTTAAAACTTCTTAACATCGTTGTCTAAATTGTGAGTTAGTCCATACGTGGTATATATTAGACAAAAAAGGTATGTATAGGTAAGTCTACAAATAATTACGAATCGATATGGATTTTTGCAAGGTACGTAGGGAGCCAGAATTGAAATATGGGGGTCGCTTATATGGGGGCTATATACAATTATGAACTTGATATGGACCAATGTTTTTGTGATTGGGGATCGATTTATCTGAGGGCTATACACTAATAAAAAAAAATTTCGTTATATTAACGAAATGTGTCATTAAAAGTGAGCCAATGAAACAAATTCGATAATACAATGGAATTTTTCGTTATTATCAACGTAACGTTTCATACTATTTACGAATATTTTCATTGTATTAATGAAAATGTATCTTTATATCAATGAAAAAGTTTTGTTGGCTCAATTTTAATGAAATTTTCTTTGTGTGTAAATAACTATAGACCGATATGGACCTAGTTAGGCATGGTTGTTAACTGCCATATACTAGCATAATGTACCAAATTTCAACTGACTCGGATGAAATTTAGTCCTCCAAGAGGCTCCAAAACCAAATCTCGGGATCGGTTTATATGGGGGGCTATAGGGTAAGTGCAGCAAATGTGGTATACCCATTTGTTTTTCGAAAGCCAATTTTTTTTGTTTTTCTTCGACGAGGCTAAGATTTTACCACATTCATTTCACTAGTGTTAGCCATCCACGCAACTATGAGCGAAAAATAAGAAACCCATAATTTCGGATATATTTGCGAATTTATTAAAAAACACATTAAGCACGAATTCATAAAATGTGCAGGTAATGTGGTACACCATAATGTAGATTTTTTTGTAAAAAAAATAAAGGCAATAGGTGTATCGCAATTGCATACATTTTATGCTTATTTAGTACTCGTCAGTTATTTACATCCGAAAATTAATAAATTGAAAATATACCTTCACACAAAACGAAATGATTAAGAACCACCAAAAAAAACCTTCGAGCACGGGTATATGTGAATTCTTTCAACTGGCACAAAGAAGGAGTTGCAAAAAACAAATTGATCTTTGATTGCTTCATTTTCTGACAGCCACAATCTATTCAGCTTGGTTTAGTTATTTTTATGTTGTTAGATAGAGAAAAAAGCTACTATACCACATTACCAGCCTATACCACATTTGCTGCATTTACCCTATATGATTATGGACTGATATGGACCACTTTTGGCATGGTTGTTAAATGTCACATACTACCACCACGTACCAAATTTCAACCAGATCGGATGGATTTTGCTTCTCCAAAAGGCACCGGAGGTCAAATCTGGGGATCGGTTTATATGTGGGCTATATATAATTATGGACCGATGTATACCAATTTTTGCATGGTCATTAGAGACCATATACTAACACCATGTACCAAATTTCAACCGGATCGGATGAAATTTGCTTCTCTTAGAGTCTCCGCAAGCCAAATCGGGGGATCGCTTTATATCGGGGCTATATATAATTATTGACCGATGGGAACCAATTTTTGCATAGTTGTTAGGGACCATATACTTACAACACGTACCAAATTTCAGCCGTATCGGATGAAATTTGCTTCTCTTGGAGGCTCCGCAAGCCAAATCGGGGGATCGGTTTATATGGGGGCTATATATAATTATGGACCGATGTGAACTAATTTTTGCATGGTTATTAGAGATCATATGGTGACACCATGTACCAAATTTCAACCGGATCGGATGAAATTAGCTTCTCTTAGAGGCTCCGCAAGCCAAATCTGGGAATCGGTTTATATGGGGGCTATATATAATTATGGACCCATGTGAACCAATTTTTGCATGGTTATTAGAGATCATATGCTGACACCATGTTCGAAATTTCAACCGGATCGGATGAAATTAGCTTCTCTTAGAGGCTCCGCAAGCCAAATCTGGGGATCGGTTTATATGGGGGCTATATATAATTATGGACCGATGTGAACCAATTTTTGCATGGTTATTAGAGATCATATGCTGACACCATGTACCAAATTTCAACCGGATCGGATGAAATTTGCTTCTCTTAGAGGCTCCGCAAGCCAAATCTGGGGATCGGTTTATATGGGGGCTATATATAATTATGGACCGATGTGGACCAATTTTTGCACGTTTGTTAGATACCATATACTAACACCATGTACCAAATTTCAGCCGGATCGGATAAAAATTGCTTCACTCAGAGGCTCCGCAAGCCAAATCGGGGGATCGGTTTATATGGGGGCTATATATAATTATGGACCGATGTGGCCCATTTCCAATACCATCTGACATCAATAACAACTACTTGTGCCAAGTTTCAAGTCGATAGCTTGTTTCGTTCGGAAGTTAGCGTGATTTCAAAAGACGGACGGACGGACATGCTCAGATCGACTCGGAATTTCACCACGACCCAGAAATATATACTTAGAGCAATATTTCGATGTGTTACAAACGGAATGACAAAGTTAATACGGATCCATAGATTTTGCTTGCAAAGCCTCTTGGAGAGCCAAACTTGGTTCATATTGATCCAATCACACAAAAATTGGTCCATATCGGTTCATAATTGTATATAGACCCCATATAAATCGACCCCCCATATTTTCCTTCTGGCTCTCTAATTACCACGCACCAGTTCATATCGGTTCGTAATTACTTATAGACTCACCTATATATACTGATCAAGAACTGAATTTCAGTCTGAAGGCATGTCATGAAGTAACTCGATTCTGGACCTCTTCAACTTTTGTATGATCATACATGCGAATCCTAGGGACAATAACAAACGGGGGATGTTAGTCACAACTTCTGGTTCCATCCTTTTGAAGTGACCTATAAGAGCGAGGTTGTTTATCATTGACATAGAAATTGAATCCTATTGTAGTCTTTGATATGAGAGATGTTTCTCTTAACCCTTCAAAGATCTTCGTGGAAACTGTGTAAAGTACCTTTTTGTCCCACTGTGCACCCCCAGAAAATGTACGAAATTCAATTTAGAAATCCATCATTTATTAGATAGCTCTTCAATAAGCTTTCAATTCGATATCATTTTTATCGTAAACTTGATTCTCCTGAGGTCCCAGATCACTCTGGCCCCTTTGCGGTTTAGCCATTCCTATGGAAATTTTCAACATTAAATCAGCCAATGGCGAAGAAAGGTATTGCGTGGATGAGGATATAGTGCGGAAAGTCACGTGACGACTGGTTGACGAAGGCTTATTTGGTCTATTGTAGGTAGTGGAAAATGGTGAAGATGGACTGTTCGAAATTGGATTTTCCTCTGTAGTGGGATTTGGTTTGGATGGATTTGGTTTTGATGGTGTTGTTGTCGTCGATGGTTGAGATGCTGTTGTTGTATGTTTGGCCGGTTTGGTGGGCTTACTATAGTGAGATGATTGTGAGGGCTTTGGAGTTTCCATACTGTGTGAGGGTTTATGATGGCTGGGAGTTGCATGCGAAGATGATTGTGGGGGTTTATTATAGTGATTGGACGATGAGGGTTTACTTGGTTGGCCATAATTCGAGGTGGGTGTATTATAGTTGGGAGCATCATAAGGATCTTTTCCCGGTTTATTGGTATTCATATGTGGTGGAGGTTTATAGGATCCTTGCGTCGGATTATTTTGCTGATAACCATTTGATGGATGTGATATTGGACTACCATATGGAGAAGAATTATTATCATCATTTTCATTGAGACTCTCTTCGGTATCTTCACAGTTTTCTGGTTGTTGTTGTTCTTCCTGGTCCCCGAGATCTTCTTCGTTTTCAGACTCCTCATCATAGTCATTGAAGTGATTCATATTGTAGGAAAACATTGGCTTTGCCGGAGCATGTTGAACATCATCAGGCATTTCCTTACTCTGAGGATTCTCCGAATAGAGTTCACTTGTGAAACCAGTATTGGAGAGGACATTTTCCATTTGTTTTTGGAGAATTTCATAGAGTGGTGGTGTATTGTCGGGGATTGGTTCCTGTTCGGATACATAACGATTGTTGACATAAGCATTGCGGCCATCTATATCCAATAATGGTTTGGAGGTTGGTGGATCATGCTTTTGAGCTTTGACAGTTGTACTGGGAGATGAGGTTGTTGTTTTTGGTTTGGTGACTCCATGTTTGGGTTTACTGGTAGCAGAACTTCCTGAACTTTCTTTCGCCGCTACAGTGGAATTTTTAGGTTTTCCTTGTTTTACCTGGGCCACAGCGCCATGGACATCTTCACAGAGAAAGGCCAATACTGCAAGGGTGGACGTTTTTTTTGCTATAGGCTAAATTCGTATTCCAAATGATGACAAACTTACCCAATGCCATAGCCAGGAGCCATAAACTGGTTGTAGTCGTTATTGTCTTCATTGCGTATGGTTGACTGTGTATTGCAGTGGTCATTGCATTCATTTTTATACAAGTTTTTCATCTCTAAGAGTTGGACGCTTTTGTTCGTTGGTAAGATTCCAGTTAATGGCATTTCCAGTCATTTGTGGGCAGTTGTTATCCCACTGCATCCAATCTTAGAACAATTTACTCTGGGTTATCGCCAGTATCATTTAAATTCGTTTAATGACTTGACGCTTTTCCCTTGATTCCCATCCAATTTCTTTTCCATTATTTGTTTTATAGCTCTCCATTTCCAACCTAAAAAGATTTTTACTTTCGTTTGATCTGTATGTCTCCATCATCAGCCACGAAAGTCATGGCCGCCGTAGCTTAAGGCTATATTTCATGTCACACAAAAGGTGTAATTAAATTGTCCCATCACCCATTTTTTTATTATTATTATTGTTGACCCTTGGCTATGTCAAGGAAAGTTCATTTACATAGAATTCATCACAGATCCCAACAATGTAACCAATGAAATTGAATCTTAAGAAGTTGAAAATTACACCCCATAAAATGATTGATTTGAATGCATAAGAAAGTGTTATAGCCCCCCTCCATCAACAAGTTAAAAGAGCCAATTCATAGTCTCACACGATTGTAATTACCATGTTAAACTATGACCAAGTGTGTAAACATAATCATGACGATTGTCGTTAGGCGTTATCGCCGTTTACCAGTACTACATCATATTTTGCCAAAATTTTCTATAAAAATTAAATCTTGCCAAAATTTTCTATAGAAATAAAATTTTGACAAAATTTTATTTCTATAGAAATAAAATTTTGACAAAATTTTCTATAGAAATAAAAATTTTGACAAAATTTTCTATAGAAATAAAATTTTGAAAAAATTTTCTACAGAAATAAAATTTTGACAAAATTTCTATAAAAATAAGATTTTGACAAAATTTTCTATAGAAATAAAATTTTGACAAAATTTTCTATAGAAATAAAATTTTGACAAAATTTTCTATAGAAATAAAATTTTGACAAAATTTTCTATAGAAATAAAATTTTGAAAAAAATATCTATTGAAATAAAGTTTTGACAAAATTTTCTATAGAAATAAAATTTTGACAAAATTTTCTATAGAAATAAAATTTTGACAAAATTTTCTATAGAAATAAAATTTTGACAAAATAGAAATAAAATTTTGAAAAAAATTTTCTATATTTTTTGACAAAAATTCTATAAAAATAAGATTTTGACAAATTTTTCTATAGAAATAAAAATTTTGACAAAATTTTCTATAAAAATTAAAATTTTGACAAAATTTTCTATAGAAATAAAATTTTGAAAAAACTTTTTATAGAAATTAAATCTTGACAAAATTTTCTATAGAAATAAAATTTTGACAAAATTTTCCATATAAATAAAATTTTGACAAAATTTTCTATAGAAATAAAATTTTGACACAATTTTATATAGAAATAAAATTTTGACAAAATTTTCTATAGATATAAAGTTTTGACAAAATTTTCTATAGAAATAAAATTTTGACAAAATTTTCTATAGAAATAAAATTTTGACAAAATTTTCTATAGAAATAAAATTTTGACAAAATTTTCTATAGAAATAAAATTTTGACAAAATTTTCTATAGAAATAAAATTTTGACAAAATTTTCTATAGAAATAAAATTTTGACAAAATTTTCTATAGAAATAAAATTTTGACAAAATTTTCTATAGAAATAAAATTTTGACAAAATTTTCTATAGAAATAAAAAAATTTGACAAAATTTTTTATAGAAATAAAATTCTGACAACATTTTCTATAGAAATAAAATTTTGACAAAATTTTCTATAGAAATAAAATTTTGGAAAAACTTTTTATAGAAATAAAATTTTGACACAATTTCTATAAAAATAATAAAATTTTATTTCTATAGAAAATTTTGTCAAAATTTTATTTCTATAGAAAATTTTGTCAAGATTTTATTTCTATAGAAAATTTTGTCAAAATTTTATTTCTATAGAAAATTTTGTCAAAATTTTATTTCTATAGAAAATGTTGTCAGAATTTTATTTCTATAAAAAATTTTGTCAAATTTTTTATTTCTATAGAAAATTTTGTCAAAATTTTATTACTATAGAAAATTTTGTATAAAATTTTATTTCTATAGCAAATTTTGTCTAAACTTTATTTCAATAGAAAATTTTTTTCAAAATTTTATTTCTATAGAAAATTTTGTCAAAATTTTATTTCTATAGAATATTTTGTCAAAATTTTATTTCTATAGAAAATTTTGTCAAAATCATATTTTTATAGAAATTGTGCCAAAATTTTATTTCTATAGAAAATTTTGTCAAAATATTATCTCTGTAGAAAATTTTGTCAAAATTTTATTTCTGTGGAATATTTTGTCCAAATTTTATTTCTATAGAAAATGTTGTTATAATTTAAGTTGTATAGAGAATTTTGTTAAAATTTTATTTCTATACAAAATTTTCTCAAAATTTTGACAAAATTTTGTTTCTATAGAAAATTTTGACAAAATATTGTTTTTATCAAAATTTTATCTCTATAGAAAATTTTGTCAACATTTTATTCCTAAAGAAAATTTTGTCAAAGTTTCATTTCTATGGAAAAATTTATCAAAAGTTTATTCCCAGAGATTTTTTGTTCCTAGAGAAATTTTTGTTAAAATTTTATTTCTAGAAAAAATTTTGTCAAAATTTTATTCCTAGTGATATCTAAACTGATCCAAGTCTATATCTAAACTGATCCCCAAATTTGTCATTTGGAGTCTCATGGGGGAACAAAGTTCATCCGATCCGGTTGAAATTTGGTACGTGGTGTTAGAATATGGCCGTTAACAACCATGCCAGAATTTGTCCATATCGGTCTATAGTTAAATATAGGCCCCATATAAACCGATCGCTAAATTTGATTGACACCTACACGCAGAGAAGAAACATGATTGTCACAATCATATTTGAAGAGCAAAATAATATGATAGGAGCTATTTTTGCGGCGACCATGTACATTTTCAGCTGCAACCATGTTGGCTCAGTGAACATGGTTCTAAGAAAAATATAATTGTCCTCATCTGAAATGTTATTATATTGTTTGAATCAAAAGACAATGGTCACGATTTAAAATGTTATGGTATTCATTCAAAATGTTTTTCTTCTAGTTAAAAGAACATGGTCACAACCTTAAATGTTTTGATCTTTATGAAAAAACTTTTTTCATCGTCGAAAAAAAGGACACCACTTGAGAAAAGAAAACACAAAATTAACTTTATTTATTTGTTTTTATTTATTTATAAACTAATTCATTGTTTATTTGTATTTATAATGCCGTTCAAGCAAACATCATATATTTTTACTCACTCTATTTTATTTCAATTTCAATAATAAGTAATTATTCCATATTTACATCGTGCCCATCAAATGTACAAACGCAGACATCATGTAACTGCAAATAAAAATAAATGATACCATATAGCAAAATGCAGAATAAAAAACAAGTAAGGAAAGTCTAAAGTCGGGCGGGGCCGACTATATTATACCCTGCACCACTTTGTAGATCTAAATTTTCGATACCATATCACATCCGTCAAATGTGTTGGGGGCTATATATAAAGGTCTGTCCCAAATACATACATTTAAATATCACTCGATCTGGAAGAATTTGATAGACTTCTACAAAATCTATAGACTCAAAATTTAAGTCGGCTAATGCACTAGGGTGGAACACAATGTTAGTAAAAAACCAGTAAGGAAAGTCTAAAGTCGGGCGGGACCGACTATATTATACCCTGCACCACTTTGTAGATCTAAATTTTCGATACCATATCACATCCGTCAAATGTGTTGGGGGCTATATATAAAGGTCTGTCCCAAATACATACATTTAAATATCACTCGATCTGGAAGAATTTGATAGACTTCTACAAAATCTATAGACTCAAAATTTAAGTCGGCTAATGCACTAGGGTGGAACACAATGTTAGTAAAAAAAATATGGGAAACGTTTAAATCTGAAGCAATTTTAAGGAAACTTCGAAAAAGTTTATTTATGATTTATCGCTCGATATATATGTATTAGAAGTTTAGGAAAATTAGATTCATTTTTACAACTTTTCGACTAAGCAGTGGCGATTTTACAAGGAAAATGTTGGTATTTTGACCATTTTTGTCGAAATCAGAAAAACATATATATGGGAGCTATATCTAAATCTGAACCGATTTCAACCAAATTTGGCACGCATAGTTACAATGCTAATTCTACTCCCTGTGCAAAATTTCAACTAAATCGGAGTTAAAAATTGGCCTCTGTGGTCATATGAGTGTAAATCGGGCGAAAGCTTTATATGGGAGATATATCCAAATCTGAACCGATTTCAAGCAAATTTGGCACGCATAGTTACAACGCTAATTCTACTCCCTGTGCAAAATTTTAACTAAATCGGAGCAAAAAATTGGCCTCTGTGGGCAAATGAGTGTAAATCGGGCGAAAGCTATATATGGGAGCAATATCTAAATCTGAACCGATTTGGCTGATATTTTGCAAGTTATTCGAGACTCATATAATATTCGGATGTACGGAATTTGAGGAAGATCGGTTGATATACACGCCAATTATGACCAGATCGGTGAAAAATATATATGGCAGCTATATCTAAATCTGAACCGATTTTTTCCAAAATCAATAGGGATCGTCTTTGAGCCGAAACAGGACCTTATACCAAATTTTAGGACAATCGGACTAAAACTGCGAGCTGTACTTTGCACACAAAAATACATCAACAGACAGACAGACAGACGGACAGACAGACGGACAGACAGACGGACAGACAGACGGACGGACAGACAGACGGACATCGCTAAATCGACTCAGAATTTAATTCTAAGCCGATCCGTATACTAAAAGGTTGGTCTATGATTACTCCTTCTTGGCGTTACATACAAATGCACAAACTTATTATACCCTGTACCACAGTAGTGGTGAAGGGTATAAATATGGGAAACATTTAAATCTGAAGCAATTTTAAGGAAACTTCGCAAAAGTTCATTTATGATATCGCTCGATATATATGTGTTAGAAGTTTAGGAAAATTAGAGTCAGTTTTACAACTTTTCGACTAAGCAGTGGCGATTTTACAAGGAAAATGTTGGTATTTTGACCATTTTTGTCGAAATCAGAAAAACATATATATGGGAGCTATATCTAAATCTTAACCGATTTCAACCAAATTTGGCAGGCATAGCTACAATGCTAATTCTACTCCATGTGCAAAATTTCAACTAAATCGGAGCAAAAAATTGGCCTCTGTGGTCATATGAGTGTAAATCGGGCGAAAGCTATATATGGGAGCTATATATAAATCTGAACCGATTTCAATCAAATTTGGCACGCATAGCTAGAATGCTAAATCTACTCCCTGTGCAAAATTTCAACCAACTTGGGCCAAAACTTGGGCTTCTGGGGCCATATAAGTCCATATCGAGCGAAAAATTTATATGGAAGCTATATCTAAATCTGAACCGATTTCAATCAAATTTGGCACACATGACTATACCACCAATTGTGCTCCTTGTGCAAAATTTCAAGCTAATCGGGATAAAACTCTGGCTTCTGGGTCCATATAAGTGCATATCGGGCGAAAGATATATATGGGAGCTATATCTAAATCTGAATCGATTTCAACCAAATTTGGCACACATAGCTACAATGCTAAACCGAAAACCGAAAAGCGAAAGCTATATATGGGAGCTATATATAAATCTGAACCGATTTCAATCAAATTTGGCACGCATAGCTAGAATGCTAAATCTACTCCCTGTGCAAAATTTCAACAACATTGGGTCAAAACTCTAGCTTTTAGGACCATATTAGTCCATATCGGGCGAAAGATATATATGGGAGCTATATCTAAATCTGAACCGATTTCAATTCAATTTTGCACACTTGACTATACAACTAATTGTACTCCTAGTGCAAAATTTCAACCAAATTCGGCCAAATATCTGGCTTCTGGGGCCATATAAGTCCATATCGGGCGAAATATATATATGGGAGCTATATCTAAATCTGAACCGATTTCTTCCAAAATCAATAGGGATCTATTCTGAGCCCAAACACATACTTGTGCCAAATTTGAAGTCGATTGGACTAAAACTGCGACCTAGACTTTGATTACAAAAATGTGTTCACGGACAGACGGACATCGCTATATCGACTCAGGAACCCACCCTGAGCATTTTTGCCAAAGACACCATGTGTCTATCTCGTCTCCTTCTGGGTGTTGCAAACATATGCACTAACTTATAATACCCTGTTCCACAGTGTGGAGCAGGGTATAACAAGTACATTTTTTCAATTACACTTTCCTTTTTTGTGTTCACATAAAACCACGTGCCACTTCTGAATAAATAAATTAACACAAAACACAGTAAATCCGTATTCTCCGTCCATTCCAAGAAACAATCAACACACGACTGACTCGCAAAATGAAAATCGTGTGTACCTGCTCAATGTTTTTATAAAATTCTTTTCGCTGCAAAAAAGTACAAAAATTAAATGGTCACGAAAAAAATGTAAATCGTCTTTATGGCCATGTAATGGTTCTAGGCATGTCTATACTTAATCTATACAAATAATTTTTTCCCTGTAAAAAAGTAAAAAAAAATTGAATGGTCATGTACATGATTTTCCCGACCATTCAATGGTCTCAAATTCTATCATTTAAATGATAGAACATGTTTGCGGTATTTGAGACCCATTCAAATGCTTATTGCCACCATACATTTTCCTCCGCTCGAAAACTATTTTTACAAAGACAAAATACATAGTTTTCGCGGCAATTACATGCTCTAGATAAGCATTAAATGGATGCGGCAACCATGTCCAAACATGGTTTTTCTGTGCGTGTACTTACCGTGCGAAAATTGGTTCATATCGGCTATAATTATTTATAGACTCTTCATATAATCTAATGCATTTAATCTGCCACCGTGGTGCAATGGTTAGCATGCCCGCCTTGTATACACAAGGTCGTGGGTTCGATTCCTGCTTCGATCGAACACCAAAAAGTTTTTCAGTGGTGGATTATCCCACCTCAGTAATGCTGGTGATATTTCTGAGGGTATCAAAGCTTCTCTAAGTGGTTTCAATGCAATGTGGAACGCCGTTCAGACTCGGCTATAAAAAGGAGGTCCCTTGTCATTGAGCTTAACATGGAATCGGGCAGCGCTCAGTGATAAGAGAGAAGTTCACCAATGTGGTATCACAATGGACTGAATAGTCTAAGTGAGCCTGATACATCGGGCTGCCACCTAACCTAACTTCCAAACGAAACAAGCTATCGACTTGAAACTTGGCACAGGTAGTTGTTATTGATGTAGGTCGGATGGTGTTGCAAATGGGCCATATCGGTCCACTTTTACGCATAGCCACCATATAAACGGACCCTCAAATTTGGCTTGCCGATCCTCTAAGAGAAGCAAATTTCTTCCGATCAGGCTGAAATTTTGTACATGGTGTTAGTATATGGTCTCTAACAACCATGCAAAAATTGGTCCACATCGGTCAATAATTATATATAGCCCCCGTATAAACCGATCTTCAGATTTGGCTTGCGGAGCCTCTAAGAGAAGCAAATTTCATCCTATGCGCCTGAAATTTGGTACATGGTGTTAGTATATGGTCTCTAATGACCATGCAAAAATTGGTCCAAATCGGTCCATAATTATATATAGCCCCCGTATAAACCGATGCCCCGATTTGGCTTGCGGAGCCTCTAAGAGAAGCAAATTTTATCCTATGCGCCTGAAATTTGGTACATGGTGTTGGAATATGGTCTCTAGCAACTATGCAAAAATTGGTCCACATCGGTCAATAATTATATATAGCCCCCGTATAAACCGATCTTCAGATTTGGCTTGCGGAGCCTCTAAGAGAAGCAAATTCCATCATATGCGCCTGGAATTTGGTACATGGTGTTGGAATATGGTCTCTAGCAACTATGCAAAAATTGGTCCACATCGGTCAATAATTATATATAGCCGATAAACCGATCCCCCGATTTGGCTTGCGGAGCCACTAAGAGAAGCAAATTTCATCCGACCCGGTTAGATTTGGTGCATGGCGTTAGTATATGGTATCTAATGATCATGCAAAAATTGGTCCACATCGGTCCATATTTATATATAACCCCCATATAAACCGATCACCAGATTTGACCTCCGGAGCCTCTTGAAAGACCAAAATTCTTCCAAGTACGTGGCGTTAATAGATGGCCTCAAACACCAATGCAAAAATTTGTGGAAATCCGTCCATAATTTATATAGCCCCCATATAAACCTATCCCCAGATTTTACCTCCGGTGCCTTTTGGAGAAGCAAAATTCATCTGATCTTGTTGAAATTTAGTACGTGGTGGTAGTATATGATATTTAACAACCATGCCAAAAGTGGTCCATATCAGTCCATAATCATATATAGCCCCCATATAAACCGATTTGGTTTTGGAGCCACTTGGAGGAGCAAATTTCATCCGAGTTAGTTGAAATTTGGTACATTGTGCTAGTATATGGCCTTTAACAACCATGCCTAACTAGATCCATATCGGTCTATAGTTATATATAGCCCTCAGATAAATCGATCCCCAATCACAGAAAAATTGGTCCATATCAAGTTCATAATTGTATATAGCCCGCATAAAAGCGACCCCCTTTTTCAATTCCGGCTCTCTACGTACCGTGCAAAAGTCCATATCGATTCGTAATTATTTGTAGACTTACCTATATCTTTTTTGGTCTAATATATACCACGTATGGATTAACTCACAATTTATTTCTATAAAAAAATTGTCAAACTTAATTATATACGTATTTAATCGGCCTTTTTTAGTTTAATATATACCACGTATTGACTAAGTTGCAATTTATAAGAGGGTGTTAGAAAGGCCGAACTTACGGCCGTATATACTTGTTTTTTTTTTTTTTTAATAAAAATATATTTTGGTAATTATTTTCATTTTATTCAATTCTTATATCAGTGATCCTTGGATATTTTCAATTTTCTCATAATGATCCTTGGAAGCCTTTTGCTTTTCCTTAGCTTCCTGTTGATCAATTTCCCGAATCACAATCTCTTGTTCTGTGGCACTCTCCAAGGGTAATAGGGTAGCAATATCCTTTTCAGGTAAATCCAGAACAACACTAGGTTTTATAGCATCAATGGGTTTCTCATGGAAAAATGGATTAGCACGGAATTTTTTCTCAGCGTGTATCACCTCTTCAGGATATTGATTTTTACATTCATCGTATGGAAAATCAGACCAATAGCCATGACTTCGACACTTGGCAACATTCAGTTTGCATTTGTTGTAGAAGACAGCAATTTCGGTCAAGGTCTTACCACAAATTGGTTCATAATAACCGGAGCAGTCATCATCACATAGGTAGCCTTCAGCTAGAGAGTCCTTATTGGAATTCATGGCCATGGAATTCAGTTTAACACAATCGGCATTGGGACAAGGGAACCATGCAATGGGAACAGCAAAAAAGGGAGGACTTTTGAGGGTGGATGAATTTGAAGAAGCAGTAAGTGGCAGGAAGGTGCGTTTAACGTAGTAACCATGTTCCTCAGTGGCTATCATGGCATTTTGTGTCTGGCTTCCCAGATCTGTGGAGGAAGACCATTTCGTTTTTGTTTTGGTTTTTGTGGTGACAGGAGATTCTCCCGAATTGCTTTTATGTTTTTTACGTCGACCTCCTTCTACCGCTGATGTGGCCAATAGAAGCGTTACTGAAAGTGAATTGGAAATGGGTTATGATTTTGTTTTGATCCCATACAAATCTGGAAATTCTTACCCAAAATAACAACGAATGGTAGGATCCTCATATTTGTTTACTTCGATTTACTCTCAGTATTGCCTTTGCGATCTTATTCTTTTCCACCCGCTATCAATTGTCTATTACCAGCACTGATCCCCAACTGATTCGCTGTAATACAAATTCTGTAGTTTTTCATTGGAAATCCAAGAACTAAATGAAAGTTTCTTCTTTATACCTGAGTGAAGTTGGTCGGCATTACAACTTGTTGGACAGGTTGGGTTTGTTGACTTTCTTTCACGTTGTATTCATTGAAATCGGCAGCTTCTTGGGGAGAGTTGTTTTTTTTTCTTTTCCCCCATTGATCGATTGATCTTTGGTGTGTGTGTGTATATGTTTGTGCTCCAGCCTTTCCTTTCCCCAAGTGCTAGTACACTTGTAAAAAAAAAATATGAAAATAATTCTAAATTGCCAATCTTAGATATCCTTCACCATGGATCATTTATACCGAAGTACATAAAAACTCGAACTGCCATTGCTTGTGTGGTGGTATTGAGATTTTTTTTAATTTAAAACATGGGGTTTCGTCTCTTAAAAAAGACTACATTTCGGCACTGGACTTACTTATCGCCTTTTACAAATTTTCGAAAAATCAAGTTTTCGAACTTTTCTGAAATTGGAAATGTAGACTTTTCGAGTATTCCAATCTTTGACTTTTTCAAATTTTCAAATAAATCGGGTTTCAACTTATAAAAAAAAACTATTTATCGACTTTAAAGTTGACATTGGACGTTTTCAACATGGAAAAAGTCAATATTTCGAGTGCTTGATTTTTTTCGAAATTTGAAAAAAAAAAACAAGTATATACGGCCGTAAGTTCGGCCAGGCCGAAGCTCCACTATGGATTGCGTAGAAACTTCTACTGAAGACTGTCATCCACAATCGAATTACTTGGGTTGCAGTAACACTTGCCGTTGGCAAGGTATCTTAAAACTTCCTAACACCGTCTTCTAAATTACGAGGTAGTCCATACGTAGTATATATTAAACTAAAAAAGGCCGATTAAATACGTATATAATTAAGTTTAAAGTTTCTATAGAAATAAAATTTTGACAACATTTTCTATAGAAGTAAAATTTGAAAAAAATTTTCTATAGAAGTAAAATTTGAAAAAAAATGTCTATAGAAATAAAATTTTGACAAAATTTTCTATAGAAATAAAATTTTTACAAAATTTTTTATAGAAATAAAATTTTTAAAAAATTTTCTTTAGAAATAACAATGAAAATGTTTTCCATAAAAATAAAATTTTGGTAGATTATTTTTGGCTCGAGTGGCAACCATGAATATGAACCGATGTGGACCAATTTTTGTGTGATTGGGGATCGGCTATATATAACTATAGACCGATATGGACCAATTTTGGCATGGATATTAGCGGCCTTATACTAACACCACGTTGCAAATTTCAACCGGATCGGATGAATTTTGCCCCTCCAAGAGGCTCCGGAGATCAAATCTGGGGAACGGTTTATATGGGGGCTATATATAATTATGGACCGATATGGACCAATTCTTGCGTGTTTGTCAGAGACGACATTCTAACACCATGTTCCAAATTTCAACCGGATCGGATGAATTTTGCTCCTCCAAGAGGCTCCGGAGGACAAATCTGGGAATCGATTTATATGGGGGCTATATATAATTATGGACTGATATGGACCAATTTTCGCATGGTCATTAGAGAACATATACCAACACCATGTACCAAATTTCAGACGGATCGGATGAAATTTTCGTTTCTTAGAGGCTCCGCAAGCCAAATCGGGGATCGGTTTATATGGGGGCTATATATAATTATGGACCGATATGGACCAATTTTTGCATGGTTGTTAGAGACCATATACTAACACCATGTACCAAATTTCAGCCGGATCGGATGAAATTTGCTTCTCTTAGAGCAATCGCAAGCCAATTTTGGGGGTCCGTTTATATGGGGGCTATACGTAAAAGTGGACCGATATGGCCCATTTGCAATACCATCCGACCTACATCAATAACAACTAATTGTGCCAAGTTTCAAGTCGATAGCTTGTTTCGTTCGGAAGTTAGCGTGATTTCAACAGACGGACGGACGTACGGACATGCTCATATCGACTCAGAATTTCACCACGACCCAGAATATATATACTTTATGGGGTTTTAGAGCAATATTTCGATGTGTTAAAAACGGAATGACAAAGTTAATATACCCCCATCCTATGGTGGAGGGTATAAAAACGGTTTGAAAAGTTTTCTTATCGACTTAAAAAATAGAAATTTGACATAGATAAATCACAACTGTCGAAATCCAACTCTTTCCAAAGGTAGGAAAGCCGAAAATCGACTTATCGACTTTTCGAAAAATCCGAAAATCGGCTTTCTACAAAATTTCGATAAATAATTTTTTTTTTAATATTTAGAAAAGCAGTTTTTCGACTTTTTCTTATATTGGGAAAAATCGACTCCAACTCTTACCAAAGGTAGGAAAGCCGAAAATCGACTTATCGACTTTTCGAAAAATCGGAAAATCGTCTTTCTCCAAAATTTCGATAAATATTTTTTTTTTGAATATTTAGAAAAGCAGTTTTTTCGACTTTTTTCTTATATTGGGAAAAATTGACTTATTGATTTATTTAGAGCAATCACAAATTACGAAATTAGACTTTTTCAAAATTTTAAAAGGTAGGTAAACCGAAAAGTCTACTTATCGTTTGAAAAATATTTTTTTCTGAAATTTGAAAATCAACTTTCGAGTGTTCGAATTTTTCAAAATGTTCAAAAAATCAATAATCGTCTCTCTTACCCCATATTATTGATTTTTCGAATTTTCAACTTTTTCAAATTTTCGAAAAAATGGCTTTTCGACTCTGAACAAGTTTTCGTATCAACATAAAAAAATCGGCATAGAGCAATCACAAATGTCGAAAACCGACTTTTTTAAAAAGCAGAAAAATTTGCTTATCGAATCTGCTTATTTTAATTTTTTTTTTTGTAGGAAAACCGAAAAATCCACTTATCGTCGTTTCAAAAAGTCAATTTGTTTTGACTCTTTTGAAATAGGAAAAAGTCGAGTTTCATGTATTCGACTTTTTCAAAATTTATAAAAAAATTTTCGAATTTTTCTGAAATTGGATAATTATAATTTTCGAGAAAAAACGATTTTTCCAAAATTTCGAAAAGTCGATTTTTGGAATTTTTCTGGATTTGGTCTTTTCATCGCCTTAAAAAATACATACTCGATTGACTTAGAGCAATCACAAAAGTCGAAAACGGTGTTATTTTTTTTAATTTTAGAAAGTAGTAAAACCGAAAAATCGATTTATCGACTTTTTCCAGTTATTTTTTGGACTTTTTCTGAAATTGAAAAAAATCGACTTTTGACTTTCGTAAAACCGAAAAATCATTTTTTTCCAAAATTTCGAAAAATCGATTTTTTGAACATTTCTGAGAATGTTAAAAATCGACTTTTTCACTTAGAGCAATCACAAACGTCGAAAAGCGACTTCTTAAAATTTAAAAAAGTAGGGGAATGGAAAACGCAATTTATCGACATTATACAAATTTCGAAAAGT
Source organism: Haematobia irritans (assembly GCF_050003625.1). Taxonomy (NCBI): domain Eukaryota; kingdom Metazoa; phylum Arthropoda; class Insecta; order Diptera; family Muscidae; genus Haematobia; species Haematobia irritans. The sequence goes on from NC_134400.1 coordinate 26,784,122, forward strand.
CATGTTTTCGACTTTTTCTGCAATGTTTACTTGTCGGAAAAACCGGAAAAAATACATATTCGACAAAGTGGTCTATTCGATTGACTTAGCGCAATCACTAATGTCGAAAACGTTTTTTTTTAATATTTAAAAGTGGGAAACCCGAAAAATCGATTTATTGACTTTTTCCAGTCATTATTTGGACTTTTTCTGAAATTGAAAAAATTCGACTTTTGACTTTGCGTAAAACCGAAAAATCGATTTTTTCCAAAATTTCGAAAAATCGATTTTTCGAACTTTTCTGAGAATATAAAAAATCGACTTTTTTCACTTAGAGCAATCATAAACATCGAAAAGCGACTTCTTAAAATTTAAAAAAGTAGGGAAATGGAAAACTTAATTTATCGACATTATCCAAATTTCGAAAAGTCATGTTTTAGACTTTTTCTGCAATGGGAAATATACGACTTTTGTTTACTTGTCGGAAAAACCGGAAAAAATACATATTCGACAAAGTGGTCTATTCGATTGACTTAGCGCAATCACTAATGTCGAAAACGTTTTTTTTTAATATTTAAAAGTGGGAAACCCGAAAAATCGATTTAACGACCTTTCTGATAATGTAAAAAATCGACTTTTTTTGCACAAGGAGCAATCAGAAACGTCGAAAAGCGACATCTTAAAATTTTTAAAAAGCAGGCAAATGGAAAACCCAATTTATCGACTTCAACAAAATTTCGAAAAGTCATGTTTTCAACTTTTTCTGAAATTTATACAAATTTCGAAAAGTCATGTTTTCGACTTTTTCTGCAATGTTTACTTGTCGGAAAAACCGGAAAAAATACATATTCGACAAAGTGGTCTATTCGATTGACTTAGCGCAATCACTAATGTCGAAAACGTTTTTTTTTAATATTTAAAAGTGGGAAACCCGAAAAATCGATTTATTGACTTTTTCCAGTCATTATTTGGACTTTTTCTGAAATTGAAAAAATTCGACTTTTGACTTTGCGTAAAACCGAAAAATCGATTTTTGCCAAAATTTCGAAAAATCGATTTTTCGAACTTTTCTGAGAATATAAAAAATCGACTTTTTTCACTTAGAGCAATCATAAACATCGAAAAGCGACTTCTTAAAATTTAAAAAAGTAGGGAAATGGAAAACTTAATTTATCGACATTATCCAAATTTCGAAAAGTCATGTTTTAGACTTTTTCTGCAATGGGAAATATACGACTTTTGTTTACTTGTCGGAAAAACCGGAAAAAATACATATTCGACAAAGTGGTCTATTCGATTGAGTTAGCGCAATCACTAATGTCGAAAACGTTTTTTTTTTTTAATATTTAAAAGTGGGAAACCCGAAAAATAGATTTATCGACCTTTCTGATAATGTAAAAAATCGACTTTTTTTGCACAAGGAGCAATCAGAAACGTCGAAAAGCGACATCTTAAAATTTTTAAAAAGCAGGCAAATGGAAAACCCAATTTAGCGACTTTATCCAAATTTCGAAAAGTCATGTTTTCAACTTTTTCTGCAATAGGAAATATTCGACTTTTTCTAAAATTTCAAAAATTCTATGTTTCGAATTTTTTTTGAAATTGAAAAAGTCGACTTTTCAAGTATTCGACTTTTTAAAAATTTGAAATAAACCGGTTTATAACTTTTATTGCTGTAAAAAACCTCTAGTGTCTCCTGCCGCCGATAAAAACGGACTTCATTCCCTCGTCACATACGAAATTAAAACAAGACTCCAGTACGATCAAGAAGTTCTTACTCTAAGGTCGGTTGTCTTTTTTGCGAGTGTACATCGACTTGTGAATTTATTACCACTCAGGTACCAGAGAATTTACACAAGTTTATTTGGTTTGTTGTTTGTTGTTTCACAGCTTTGCGTTTTGGGCATTTTGAATGGGAAAGGGTTTTCTCTGATGTTGGTTTTCGTGGAACAAGTTTGATTGAGTACGTCAAAATAGGGTCAAAATCAAATAATTTAGGTGCTAATCAAAATGGTAATAATGTATTAATTTCATGGGTATACAGAAAGAAGAAAGTAGATACTCGTTATTCTTGTGTTGGATATCAACTCAGTTTTGTTATCATTAAGTAGAGTGGCTTATGAATCAACAAACAAACAAAAAACAACGAAATTAATATACTCGGGTAGACCGATTTAATTATACCCATACACAACGGATATTCCCTAATTATTACTTGCTTTGGCTACACTACTTTGTAGTGAAATTGATGATATGTCAGTAGGGATTTCTTTTTTTTAGCGAAACGTTTTGTCTCTGTTAGTTCACGAGATATGGGACTTTTTGACGAATCCGTGTTTTTATACCCTCCACCAAAAAAATGGAAGTTATACTAATGTTGTCAATTTTTTTTTATAGAAAATTTAGTCAAAAATGTTATTTCCATAGAAAAGTTTGTCAAAATTTCATTTCTATAGAACATTTTGTCAACATTTTATTTCTATAGAAAATTTTGTCCCAATTTTACTTCTATAGAAAATATTGTAAACATTTTATTTCTGTAGAAAATTTTGTCAAAATTTTATTCCTATAGAAAATTTTGTCCCAATTTTATTTCTATAGAAAATTTTGTTAACATTTTATTTCTATAGAAAATTTTGTCAAAATTTTATTTCTATAGAAAATTTTATTTTATAGAAAATTTAGTCAAAGTTTTAATTCTTTCGAAAATTTTGTCAAAATTTTATTTCTATAGAAAATTTTGTCAAAATTTTATTTCTATTGAACATTTTCTCAAAATTTTTTTCCAATGGAAAATTTTGTCAACATTTTATTTCTATAGAAAAATTTTATCAAAATATTATTCTTATAGAAAATTTATCAAAATATTATTCTTATAGAAAATTTTGTCAACATTTTATTTAGTTAGAAAGTTTTGTTCAAACTTTATTTCTAAAGAAAAGTTCACAAAATTTTATTTCTACAGAAAATATTGTCAACATTTTATTTTTATTAAAAATTTTGTCAAAATTGTAGTTTCCTTAAAAATTTTGTCGAACTTTTATTTCTATCGAAAATTTTGTCAAAATTTTACTTCTATAGAAAATTGTATATATTTAGAAAATTTTGTTTCTGCAGAAAATATTGTCAAAATTTTATTTTTATTAAAAGTTTTGTCAAAATTTCATTTTTGTTAAAAATTTTGTCAAAATTATATTTTCCTTAAACATTGTGTCAAAATTTTATTTCTATAGAAAATTTTGTCAAAATTTCATTTCCGTAGAAAATTTCTATAGAAAAACGAATTTTCCATAGAAAATTTTGTCAAAATTGTATTTCTATGGAAAATTTTTTCAAATTTGTATTTCTATGGAAAATTTTCTCAAAATTTGTTTTCTATAGAAAATTTTGTCAAAATTTTATTTCTGTAGAAAATTTTCTCAAAATTTTATTTCTATAGAAAATTTTGTCAAAATTTTATTTCTGTAGAAAATTTTCTCAAAATTTCATTTCTGTAGAAAATTTCTATAGAAAAACGAATTTTCCATAGAAAATTTTGTCAAACTTGTATTTCTATGGAAAATTTTGTCAAAATTGCATTTCTATGGAAAATTTTCTCAAAATTTGTTTTATATAGAAAATTTTGTCAAAATTTTATTTCTATAGAAAATTTTGTCAAAATTTTATTTCTATAGAAAATTTTGTCAAAATTTTATTTCTATAGCAAATTTTGTCAAAATTTTATTTCTAAAGAAAAATTTTTCAAAATTTTATTTCTGTGGAATATTTTGTCAAAATTTTATTTTGAAAGAAAATTTTGTCAAAGTTTTATTTCTATAGAAAATGTTCTTAAAATTATATTTCTATAAACAATTTTGTCAAAATTGTATTTCTATAAACAATTTTGTCAAAATTTTATTTCTATAAACAATTTTCTCAAAATTTTATTTGAATAAACAATTTTGTCAAAAATTTATTTCCATAGAAAATTTTGTCAAAATTTTATTTCTATAGGAAATATTCTCAAAAGTTTACTTCTATAGAAAATTTTCGCAAATTTTTTTTCTATAGAAAAAATTTTACTTCTATAGAAAATTGTATATATTTAGAAAATTTTGTTTCTACAGAAAATATTGTCAAAATTTTATTTTTATTAAAAGTTTTGTCAAAATTTAATTTTTGTTAAACATTTTGTCAAAATTATATTTTCCTTAAACATTTTGTCAAAATTTTATTTCTATAGAATATTTTGTAAAAAATTTATTTTTATGGAAAATTTTCTCAAAATTTAATTTCTATAGAAAATTTTGTCAAAATTTTATTTCTGTAGAAAATTTTGTCAAAATTATATTTCTATAGAAAATTTTGTCAAAATTTTATTTCTATAGAAAATTTTCTCAAAATTTCATTTCTGTAGAAAATTTCTATAGAAAAACAAATTTTCCATAGAAAATTTTGTCAAAATTGTATTTCTATGGAAAATTTTGTCAAAATTGTATTTCTATGGAAAATTGTCTCAAAATTTGTTTTCTATAGAAAATTTTGTCAAAATTTTATTTCTGTAGAAAATTTTGTCAAAATTTTATTTCTATAACAAATTTTGTCAAAATTTTATTTCTATAACAAATTTTGTCAAAATTTTATTTCTATAGCAAATTTTGTCAAAATTTTATTTCTAAAGAAAATTTTTTCAAAATTTTATTTCTGTGGAATATTTATTCAAAATTTTATTTTGAAAGAAAATTTTGTCAAAGTTTTATTTCTATAGAAAATGTTCTTTAAATTATATTTCTATAACCAATTTTGTCAAAATTGTATTTCTATAAACAATTTTGTCAAAATTTTATTTCTATAAACAATTTTCTCAAAATTTTATTTGAATAAACAATTTTGTCAAAAATTTATTTCCATAGAAAATTTTGTCAAAATTGTATTTCTATAGGAAATATACTTAAAAGTTTACTTCTATAGAAAATTTTCGCAAATTTTTTTTCTATAGAAAAAATTTTACTTCTATAGAAAATTGTATATATTTAGAAAATTGTGTTTCTACAGAAAATATTGTCAAAATTTTATTTTTATTAAAAGTTTTGTCAAAATTTAATTTTTTTTTAAAATTTTGTCAAAATTATATTTTCCTTAAACATTTTGTCAAAATTTTATTTCTATAGAAAATTTTGTCAAAATTTTATTTCTATAGAATATTTTGTCAAAATTTTATTTCTATAGAAAATTTTGTAAAAAATTTATTTTTATGGAAAATTTTCTCAAAATTTAATTTCTATAGAAAATTTTGTCAAAATTTTATTTCTGTAGAAAATTTTCTCAAAATTTCATTTCTGTAGAAAATTTCTATAGAAAAACGAATTTTCCATAGAAAATTTTGTCAAAATTGTATTTCTATGGAAAATCTTGTCAAAATTGGATTTCTATGGAAAATTTTCTCAAAATTTGTTTTCTATAGAAAATTTTGTCAAAATTTTATTTCTATAGCAAATTTTGTCAAAATTTTATTTCTAAAGAAAATTTTGTCAAAATTTTATTTCTATGGAACATTTTATCAAAATTTTATTTTGAAAGAAAATTTTGTCAAAGTTTTATTTCTATAGAAAATATTCTTAAAATTATATTTCTATAAACAATTTTGTCAAAATTGTATTTCTATAAACAATTTTGTCAAAATTTGATTTCTCTAAACAATTTTCTCAAAATTTTATTTGAATAAACAATTTTGTCAAAAATTTATTTCCATAGAAAATTTTGTCAAAATTTTATTTCTATAGGAAATATTCTCAAAAGTTTACTTCTATAGAAAATTTTCGCAAATTTTTTTTTCTATTGAAAATTTTGTAAAAATTTTATTTCTATAGAAAATTTCATTAAAATTTTATTTCTATAAAGAATCTTATGTATGTACGCTCCACCATTGATTGCGTAGAAACTAAAGACGGTCATCCACAATTAAATTACTTGGGTTGCGGCCGATGGCAAGGTATCTTAAAACTTCTTAACATCATCTTCTAAATTGTAAGTTAGTCCATGCGGGATATATAGTAGACAAAAGAAAGGTCGATTAAATACGTATATATTCAGTTATTGACCGGTATATATAGGTAAGAAATAATTACGAACCGATATGAACTGTTGTGTGCTAATTATAGAGCCAGAATTGAAATATCGGGGTCGCTTTATATGAGGGCTATATACAATTATGAACACTCGTCTACCAAAAATGGCAGATTTTTTTACTGTTTGGCAGATTGGTAGACTTCTTGATGTTTTGGAAGATTTTGCAAAATATTCCTCTCCAACAATGAAATGCTTCATAAATTTTCTATAGAAATAACATTTTAACAAAATTTTCTACAGAAATAAAATTTTGACTTATTTTTTAATAGAAATAAAATTTTGACAAAATTTTCTATAGAAATAAAATTTTGACAAAATTTTCTATAGAAATATAAAATTTTGACAAAATTTTTTATGGCAATAAAATTTTGGTGCATTAGTTTTGGCTCGAGTGGCAATCGTGATTTTTCTGTGCTTGGGGATCGGATTATTTGGGGGCTATATATAATATAGATCGATACGGACCAATTTTGGCATGGTTGTTATCGTCCATCCACAAGCGAAATGTACCACATTTCAATCGGATCGGATGAATTTTGCTCCTTCAAGAGGCTCCGGAGCAGAGATGGTCTGTATCAAGCTTTTTTAGGTTTACGACTGTCGCAAAGTTGTAAACGTCGCAAAACATCACATAAGCATCGTAATTGTAGGAAAAGTAGCAAACGTCGCAAACTCAAAATACTTCACTCCCTTCAGCTAGGAAGCGAATGATCGGTCGATATTCGTTCATCATTTCTTTTCATAATTTATGCAGAAACTGGAAGGAAGGGAAAACTACTTAAGTCTTGCATAAGTAAATTTTTGTTTAGAGAGAATTTTATAAAATAATTTTTTGGCTTATTAGAGCTAATTTCCATACTAATTAAAATTTTTCAAATTCGTTGATACAACTAAGGCTTGGATGGACATTATGGACCACGCAAACCAAGAATAGTTTGAAGTTGCGAATGAGAGATGTAAACCCAGTAGAGTTTTGAATAAATATAATACAGTAATCCCTCGATTTACGTCGTGATTGGTTCCGGAATTTGACGACGGTTATCGAAACAACGTAAACCGAATTTAAAATTGCTCATACTTACTCCTAAGTTCATTTATGTGTGTATGTGCGTGTACTTAATAAAAAACTTAAAAAATAAAGGTAATTCAGTAATGTCGGTAAGAATTTAAAAAAAAAAAAATGTTTCGATGTCATCATCGTTGATACTTATTTTACTTATGGAAGGCGTTTCTGATAAAGTGGGTAAAAAAATCGACGACGTAAATCGAATGGCGACGCAAATCGAAGTTTGATGGAACAAAAAATTTGACGGCGTAAATCGAAACAACGTAAACCGAGACGACGTAAAGGATTTTTTATCCCTTTTATCGGGGAGCCTAACTAAATTAAAATAAACAAGTATATACGGCCGTAAGTTCGGCGAGGCCGAAGCTTATGTACCCTCCACCATGGATTGCGTACACGCAGAGAAGGAATATGATCACCTCAAACATGTTTCAAGAGCAAAATGTTATTTTTGTATGGTGACCATGTAACATGTTTGTCACTAAAATGTTATTTTCTCGTCAAATATAACCTGTTTGCCGAAATCAGATACATGATTTCCGAGAAAATAATATGGTTGCGAAAACCATGTTACATGGTCACCACTCAAAAATAACATTTTGCTCTTAAAACATGTTTGAGGTGATCATATTCCTTCTCTGGGTGTAGAAACTTCTTCTAAACACTGCCATCCACAATTGAATTACTTGGGTTGCGGTAACGCTTGCCGATGGCAAGGTATCTTAAAACCTCCTAACACAGTTTTCTAAATTATAATTAAGTTCATACGTGGTATATATTAAATTAAAAAGGACCGATTAACTACGTATATAATTCAGTTTGACACAATTTTCTATAGAAATAAAATTTTAACAAAATTTTCTATAGAAATAAAATTTTGACAAAATTTTCTATAGAAATAAAGTTTTGGCAAAATTTTCTACAGAAATGAAATTTTAACAAAATTTTCTATAAAAAAAAACAATTTGGACAACATTTTCTATAAAAATAAAATTCTAACAAAATTTTCTATATAAATAAAATTTTGACAAAATTTTCTATAGAAATAAAATTTTAACAGATTATTTTTGGCTCGAGTGGCAACCATGACTATGAACCGATATGGACCAATTTTTGTGTGATTGGGGATCTGCTATATATAACTATAGACCGATATGGACCAATTTTGGAATGGTTGTTAGCGGCCATATACTAACACCACGTTCCAAATTTGAACCGGATCGGATGAATTTTGCTCCTCCAAGAGGCTCCGGAGATCAAATCTGTAGAACGTTTTATATGGAGGCTATATATAATTATGGACCGATATGGACCAATTCTGGCACGGTTGTTAGAGACCACATACTAACACCATGTTCCAAATTTCAACCGGATCGGATGAAATTTGCTACTCTTTGAGGCCAAATCTGGAGATCGGTTTATATGGGGGCTATATATAATTATGGACCGATGTGGACCAATTTTTGCATGGTTATTAGAGACCATATACTAACACCATGTACCAAATTTCAGCCGGATCGGATGAAATTTGATTGGCTTTGAGGCTCCGCAAGCCAAATGTGGGGATCGATTTATATGGTGGCTATATATAATTATGTACCGATGTGGGCCAATTTTTGCGTGATTATTTGAGACCATATACCAACACCATGTACCAAATTTCAGCCGGATCTGATGAAATTTGCTTCTTTCAGAGGCTCCGTAAGACAAATGTGGGGATCGGTTTATATGGGAGCTATACGTAAAAGTGAACCGATATGGCCCATTTGCAATACCATCCGACCTACATCAATAACAACTACATGTGCCAAGTTTCACGTCTATAGCTTGTTTCGTTCGGTAGTTAGCGTGATTTCAACAGACGGACGGACGGGCATGCTCAGATCGACTCAGAATTTCACCACGACCCAGAATATATATACTTTATGGGGTCTTAGAGCAATATTTCGATGTGTTACAAACGGAATGACAAAGTTAATATACCCCCCATCGTATGGTGGAGTGTATAAAAATAATATGATCTACCATTTTAATGAAATTCTATTATTTATTTATATTTATATATTTTGTTATTATATTTTTCAAAAATTCTTGCTATATATAAAAATTGTCACAAATAGAAAACCAACCATTCAGTATTCAACTTGACCATTTCCATATTCAAACCTCATATCGTAGTCCAAATTCAAAAGGGATTCCTCTTCACTCTCCATGGATGCTACCAAAAGTGAGGATTGATAGTCTGGATTTTGATAGATGATATTCGATAAAGCCAAAGGCTGAGAAATTTCAACTGATGGCTGTGATATAAGTACTGAGGGTTTGTTGGACAAAGAATGAGTTTCCATTATTGGTTTTCTATTTGTGACGATTTCCTATCTCCTTTTTACTGCTGGAGCTGGGGCTGCTGTTGTGGTGGTTGTTGTTGTCGTGGTAGTTGTGGCTGGTGAAGCTACTCCAGGATCGCCTTGAGGTCCCGATGGTCCTGGGAGTCCAGGCACACCCATCGGCCCGGGTACACCTCTACCACCAGGAAATCCTCTTCGACCACGTGGGCCAGGCAAACCTGTGGCTCCTGGTGCTCCATCACGTCCGGGTGATCCTTGAATACCAGGTGGCCCTATAAGTCCAGGAGGTCCTTTGGGCCCCTTAAGACCGGGATCACCACGAGGCCCTTTAACACCAGGTGTCCCCTGTTCACCAGGATTTCCACGAGGTCCTGGGGTACATATGCATTGGGGAACAGATTGATAATAGGTTTGAATATTGTAACCACGATTGCGATGGAGGACACCTCGTGACTCACGCTCTTCCAGGGCTTTCAGGGAGCAAACAAAGGCTGAAAATTTGTATGCATAGAGAATTATTTGTATTTCTATGAAATTTCCCATAAACTGGGGGACTATTTCTTACCAAAAATTAAAAAGAGTTTAAGCAACATTTTCTCAACTACAACTGAGATACATTTTCCAGAAAACTAAGTTTTTATAGAAAAATAATTTAGGGAAATTTTGAGAATCCATTTTCTTCAGGAAATTAGAATTAATTGAACATGTAGTGATAGATGGGCTATAAAAATGAAAACTTAGTTTTTTATAGAAAAAAAATTTAGGGAAATTTTAAGAATGCTGCAATCAATTTTCTTCAAGAAATTAGAATTAATTGAACCTGGAGTGATAGATGGGCTATAAAAATGGCCATAAAATTGATTTGAATTTGGATTGAAAATTGTTTTACCAACATTGAGAGAATTGCTCGTGACCAATTGAAATTATTGTCACCTAAGATAATAGGCCATCTCATTTAATGACCTTCATAAACTTGGAAAAGAATACCACTTTTTCCCCTTTGCATGTATTCGAGATCTTTAAATACCATGGTATTCTAAAATTTCCATTTAATATTGATGGAAAAATGAAGCTGTTAACATTAACCACAATTCTAGGTAATATTGTAAAATGGTGAAACGAGAATTTCCAACTAAAGAAAAAAAACAAAATTTTTTCTCCATTAGCTTTCCTCGGCTTGGTAAAACTATCGCATCAACAAGGATTTGGTGTAAACATGGGAGCTGGAGCTCAATTTTATGGCACTGGTGTTGGTGGTGGTTGTAATTGTCCTCCAGGCCCACCAGGTCCTCCTGGCTCTAATGGTATACCCGGACCCGATGGTGATCCTGGAGAAAAAGGTCCCACAGGTGATCCTGGAGATATAGGTCCCATAGGCCGCCCTGGAGAACGTGGACATGATGGTCGACCAGGTCCTACGGGGCCCATTGGTGAAAATGGTAGACGTGGTCCTCGAGGTTTCACAGGTGCCGTTGGTGCCGTAGGGCCTCGTGGCCCACCAGGTCCTCCAGGACCTCGGGGTCTACCTGGGGCTGCTGCTGTAGCTGCTGCACGTTCTAATTTATACGATTTGGATGACTTTGAGTATGAGTTGGAAGATAATGAATTTTACAAATAAATTTTGGAGAGTGATACTCGTACAATGAAATCATATGAGTTTTTTGATTAAAGAAGAACTGGGGAATTCGTAGGAAAAAAAATCGAAAAACTAACAATCGATTAAAAAAATATAAAAAATCGTGATTAAGCTTTTGTTAACGTATAATTACATTTATCGAATTTAGATTTTGCTGATAATCGAGTCATGGTGTATTTCCCACAACATTTTCGGAATTTTCTTTATTTCAAGTACGCCTCAAAAATTTTTAAAGTAAACGTGGATAGTATAAACTTCAATGACCGTACAATAAGTTCTATGCTTACCAAAACAGAAAAATTGAAAGAATAAAGTAGGGCGTGGTTAATATCCCAGCAAAAAAAAAAAGTATATACGGCTGTAAGTTCGGCTAGGCCGAATCTTATGTACCCTCCACCATGGATTGCGTAGAAACTTCTACTAAAGACTGTCATCAACAATGGAATTACTTGGGTTGTGGTATTACTTGCTGATAGCAAGGGTTAGTCCATACGTGGTATATATTAGACCAAAAACATGTAAGGAAAGTCTAAAGTCGGGCGGGGCCGACTATATTATACCCTGCACCACTTTGTAGATCTAAATTTTCGATACCATATCACATCCGTCAAATGTGTTGGGGGGCTATATATAAAGGTTTGGCCCAAATACATAAATTTAAATATCACTCGATCTGGACAGAATTTGATAGACTTCTACAAAATCTATAGACTCAAAATTTAAGTAGGCTAATGTACTAGGTTGGAACACAATGTTAGTAAAAAATATGGGAAACATTTAAATCTGGAGCAATTTTAAGAAAACTTCGCAAAAGTTTATTTATGATTTATCGCTCGATATATATGTATTGGAAGTTTAGGAAAATTAGAGTCATTTTTACAACTTTTCGACTAAGCAGTGGCGATTTTACAAGGAAAATGTTTGTATTTTGACCATTTTTGTCGAAATCATAAAAACATATATATGGGAGCTATATCTAAATCTGAACCGATTTCAACCAAATTTGGCACGCATAGCTACAATGCTAATTCTACTCCCTGTGCAAAATTTCAACCAAATTGGGCCAAAACTCTGGCTATTAGAACCATATTAGTCCATATCGGGCGAAAGATATATATGGGAGCTATATCTAAATGTGAACCGATTTCAATCAAATTTTGCACACTTGACTATACTACTAATTGTACTTCTAGTGCAAAATTTCAAACAAATTGGGCCAAAACTCTGGCTTCTAGGACCATATTAATCCATATCGGGCGAAAGGTATATATGGGAGCTATATCTAAATCTGAATCGATTTCAACCAAATTTGGCACGCATAGCTACAATGCTAAGTTTACTCTCTGTGCAAAATTTCAACCAATTTGGGTCAAAACTCTGGCTTTTAGGACAATATTAGTCCATATCAGATGAATTTTGCTCCTCCAAGAGGCTCCGGAGGTCAAATCTGGGGATCGGTTGATATGGGGCTATATGGACCGATATGGACTAATTTTTTCATAGTTGTTAGAGACTATATACTTACACCACGTACCAAATTTCAACCGGATCGGATGAAATTTGCTTCTCTTAGAGGCTCCGAAAGCCAAATCGGGGGATCGATTTATATGGGGACTATATATAATTATGGACCGATGTGGATACATTTTTGCATAGCTGTTAGAGACCTTATACTAACAACACGTGCCAAATTTCAACCGGATTGGATGTAGTTTGCTCCTCCAATAGGCTTCGGAGGTCAAATATGAGGATGAGTATATATGCTAACACCACTTTTTCCTCCTCCAATAGGCTCCGGAGGTCAAATCTGGGTTCGGTTTATATGGGGGCTATACGTAAAAGTAGTCCGATATGGCCCATTTGCAATACCATCCGACCTACATCAATAGCAACTACTCGTGCCCAGTTTCAAGAGGATACCTTGATTCGTTCGGAAGTTAGCGTGCTTTCCACAGACGGACGGACAGCCAGACAAGCGTTCAGAAGTTCACCACGACCCAGAATATATATATTCTTTATGGGGTCTTAGAGCAATATTTCGTTGTGTTACAAACGGAATGACAAAGCTAATATACCCCCATCCTAGGGTGGAGGGTATAAAAAAGCAAAAAAACAGAAATAGAAGATCTTCCTGTGTAGTTAAAATAAAGAACGTCTGTTTGAGGAAATTTTGGAAGTTGTGCCTTTAGAACAACTTTGATTTTTTTTGTTGTGCAACAACTACTTGACCCAACATTCAAGTCGATAGCTTATTAGATTGGTAGAGTCTTGATGTTTTGGTAGGTTTTGCAAAATATTTCTCTCCAACTAACAGCTTCTTCAATTTCGTTTTAAATAATATGTTTACCAAATTTTGTCAAAAATTAAATTTTTTACAAAATTTTCTATAAAAATAATTATTTTCAGAAATTTTTCTATAGAAATAAAATTTTGACAAAATTTTCTATAAGAATAAAATTACTACCAAATATTTAATAGAAATATTTTTTTGAGAAATTTTACTATAGCAATAAAATTTTGAAAAAATTGTCTATAGAAATAAAATTTTGATCAATTTTTTATAGAAATAAAATTTTGAACAATTTTTCTATAGAAATAAAATTCTGACAAAATTTTCTATAGAAATAAAATTTTTGACCAAATTTTCTATAGAAATAAAATGTTTACAAAATTTTCTATAGAAATAAAATTTTGACAACATTTTCTATAGAAATAAAATTTTGACAACATTTTCTATAGAAATAAAATTTTGACAACATTTTCTATCGAAATAAAATTTTGACAAAATTTTCTATAGAAATAAAATTTTGACAAAATTTTCTATAGAAATAAAATTTTGACAAAATTTTCTATAGAAATAAAATTTTGACAAAATTTTCTATAGAAATAAAATTCTGACAAAATTTTCTATAGAAATAAAATGTTTGACCAAATTTTCTATAGAAATAAATGTTTGACCAAATTTTCTATAGAAATAAAATTTTGACAAAATTTTCTATAGAAATAAAATTTTTACAAAATTTTCTATAGAAATAAAATTTTGACAAAATTTTCTATAGAAATAAAATTTTGACAAAATTTTCTATAGAAATAAAATTTTTACAAAATTTTCTATAGAAATAAAATTTTGGCAAAATTTTCTATAGAAATAAAATTTTGGCAAAATTTTCTATAGAAATAATATTTTGACAAATTTTTCTATAGAAATAAAATTTTGACAAAATTTTCTATAGAAATAAAATTTTGACAACATTTTCTATAGAAATAAAATTTTGACAACATTTTCTATAGAAATAAAATTTTGACAACATTTTCTATAGAAATAAAATTTTGACAAAATTTTCTATAGAAATAAAATTTTGACAAAATTTTCTATAGAAATAAAATTCTGACAAAATTTTCTATAGAAATAAAATTCTGACAAAATTTTCTATAGAAATAAAATTCTGACAAAATTTTCTATAGAAATAAATTTTTTGACCAAATTTTCTATAGAAATAAAATTTTGACAAAATTTTCTATAGAAATAAAATTTTGACAAAATTTTCTATAGAAATAAAATTTTTACAAAATTTTCTATAGAAATAAAATTTTGACAAAATTTTCTATAGAAATAACATTTTTACAAAATTTTCTATAGAAATAAAATTTTGGCAAAATTTTCTATAGAAATAAAATTTTGACAAATTTTTCTATAGAAATAAAATGTTTACAAAATTTTCTATAGAAATAAAATTTTGGACAACATTTTCTATAGAAATAAAATTTTGACAACATTTTCTATCGAAATAAAATTTTGACAAAATTTTCTATGGAAATAAAATTTTGACAAAATTTTCTATAGAAATAAAATTTTGACAAAATGTTCTATAGAAATAAAATTTTGACAACATTTTCTATAGAAATAAAATTTTGACAAAATTTTCTATAGAAATAAAATTCTGACAAAATTTTCTATAGAAATAAAATTTTTGACCAAATTTTCTATAGAAATAAAATGTTTACAAAATTTTCTATAGAAATAAAATTTTTACAAAATTTTCTATAGAAATAAAATTTTTACAAAATTTTCTATAGAAATAAAATTTGACAAAATTTTCTATAGAAATAAAATTTTGACAAAATTTTCTATAGAAATAAAATTTTTACAAAATTTTCTATAGAAATAAAATTTTAACAAAATTTTCTATAGAAATAAAATTTTGACAAATTTTTCTATAGAAATAAAATTTTGACAAAATTTTTCTATAGAAATAAAATTTTGACAAAA